>NC_080185.1:126136471-126251547 GCF_950295315.1 Erinaceus europaeus
GAAATGGTTCTGAAGTGTTTCAAGACAATGCTCAAGCCTCCTCGAGAGCTTCAGAACCACAGAGATCACCTGGCCCCGCCGGCAGAAACCCTGACCTGCCACATCTTGAGGCAGAGCCTAAGAGTCTGCTTTCTAAAGATTTGCAGGTGAGGTCGGTCTGCTGGCATTTTGAGTAGACAGGGTTGAGATAGCACCTCCTAGATCCTGCAGAGGGACTGAAAGATGGTAGGAAATACCTACTTCCTCTCATGGCCTGTGGTAGAGTGAAAAGACCAACTGCCAAATCAAATGTAGAAATGAAGTAACGGTTCCTCTGGACTCTTCAGGACCTCGGGCTTTAGCTTTGAGGAGCAATCGCTTCTCAAAGGTGGCTCGACCTCCTCTAATAGCAGAGTCAGCTGGGCAGCCTTACAGTGGCCCACACCTAGGGCTCATGGAAAGTCTGTCTTTGCTGTCCTAGAGCTTCATTTTCACACACCCAGGATGGACACATTGCTCTGCAGGCTGCCCTCCCTGTGGACTTATTCCTACCTCCTACCACGGGCAACTTCCAAGTTGAGTAGAGAGGTTCCCCCTTGGGGGAGGCTGGGTCCAGAATAAAGGGCTGGCTGTGAGCTCACGGTGTCCCTGAGAGCTGAGTAAATCCCATTCTTTTTTTTAATATTTATTTATTTATTTATTCCCTTTTGTTGCCCTTGTTGTTGTATCGTTGTAGTTATTGTTGTTGTTATTGATGCTGTTGTTGTTGGATAGGACAGAGAGAAATGGAGAGAGGAGGGGAAGACAGAGAGGGGGAGAGAAAGATAGACACCTGCAGACCTGCTTCACCGCCTGTGAAGCGACTCCTTGTGCTTTGCGCCACGTGCGCTTAACCTGCTGCGCTACCACCCAACTCCCGTAAATCCCATTCTTTCCTCTGTGAGGAGAATCTCACCTTTGACTGTCCCCATCTGTGACTTCACTGGTGCTGTGTGTCAGGGTGAAAGCATTGAACAGCGAAATGGAAGATGTTACTTTTGTGCCAGCTCAGCCTGTTCCACTCACTAGGGGGCTTTGTGGTGTCCCTTCATTTCTCTTCTTTTTTCTTTTTTCTTTTTTTTTTTTTCCTCCAGGTTTATTGCTGGGCTCGGTGCCTGCACCATGAATCCACCGCTCCTGGAGGCCATTTTCCCCCCTTTTGTTGTAGCCTCATTGTGGTTATTATTATTGCCATTGTCGATGTTGTTCATTGTTGGATAGGACAGAGAGAAATGGAGAGAGGAGGGGAAGACAGAGAGGGGGAGAGAAAGACAGACACCTGCAGACCTGCTTCACCGCCTGTGAAGCAACTACCCTGCAGGTGGGGAGCTGGGGGCTCGAACCGGGATCCTTATGCCGGTCCTTGCGTTTTGCGCCACATGCGCTTAACCCACTGCGCCACCGCCCGACCCCCCCTTCATTTCTCTTCTTTTGTGGAGTCTTGGGTTCTGTGAAAGGGGAGTGCATTATGGCAGGGAACTTTCTTTTTTTTAATATTTATTTATTTTCCTTTTTGTTGTTTTTATCATTGTTGTGGTTATTGTTGTTGTTTTTGATGTCGTTGCTGGACAGGACAGAAAGAAATGGAGAGAGGAGGGGAAGACAGAGAGGGGAGAGAAAGACAGACACCTGCAGTCCTGCTTCACCACCTGGGAAACGACGTCCCCCCCCCCGCATGTGGGGAGCTGGGGGTTCGAACCAGGATCCTTACGCCAGTCCTCAAGTTTTGTGCCAAGTGCATGTGCACTTAACCCGCTATGCTACCGCCCGACCCTTGGCAGGGAACTTTCAAGGGACTTCTACCTTGGTGCACTTTTTGTTACTGAGTTGTTGTTGTTGTTGTTGTTGTTTTACCCTTCTTTCTATTTTTCTTTTCTTTTTCTTCTTGGAAGGTTAGTGGTTTATAGCACAGCTGTTGACACACGGGTACAGTGTCCCATCTCACCATGTCAGATGTGTACGAAACACTCTCACGCGCAGCCTAGGTCCTTCTCCATCATCATGGACCAGGACCTGAAAGTCCCTCCTCCCCACCCCTCTCCATGTCCTTTTCCCCTAGAGTCCTTTGCTTTGGAGCAATACACCAAACCCGTCCAAGTTTTACTTTTTGTTCTTCTTTCTTAAGTTCTGCCCATGAGTGAGACCATCCCATATTGATCCTTCTCTTTCTGGCTGATCTCACTTAGCATGATTCCTTCAAGTTCCATCCAAGAAGAAGGTGAATTCATCATTGTTAATAGCTGAGCTGTATTCCGTTGTGTATATAGACCACAACTGTCTTAGCCACTCCCCTGTTGGTGGATACCTGGGTTGCTTCCAAGTTTGGGCCAAACTCCAGTGTCCTTCATCAGATAGAGAGAGGGTGGAGAGGTAGAGTCTATACTGTAGACTTCCAGACAGAGTGAAGAATGACAGTGCAATGACAGTGGGACAGTGCACTCAGCAACCCCTTGAGCGACCAGGGAGGGGCCCCAGGGACAGAGCACAGGACTTGCATGTGTGAGGCTCTGGGTTTGAGCCCCTGCTCTGTATCTGCCAAAGTAGTGCTTTAGTGCCCTTCCCCCACTCAATAAATAGGGTTGTTTTTTTGTTTTGTTTTCACCAGAGCACTGCTCAACTCTGGCTTATAGTGGTGCTGGGGATTGAACCTGGGACTTTGGAGCCTCAGGCATGAGAGTCTCTTTGCATAATCATTATGATATTTACCTGCACTCAAAAAATTTTTTAACCTGGATCAATCTCCAGGGAGTTTGTCCAAGTCAAGAAAACCAATTCCAGGGGCACCTGCTTAAGCACTCACATTACAGTGCACAAGGATCCAGGTTCAAGCCCCTGATCCCCACCTGCAAGGGAAAAGCTTCACAAGTGGTAAAGCAGGGCTGTAGGTGTCTCTCTGTCTCTTTCCCTCTCTCTATCTCCTCCTCCTTTCTCAATTTCTCTGTCTCTGTCCTACAATAAGTAAATAAAATGAAATGAAAATCAATTCCAAAATGTTGTATGATGTTTAATTTCATTTCTATAACTTCCTTGAACTAGCAGAAGTTTAGAAATGAAGAGATTAGTGATTTCCAAGATGAAGATGCAGGCAAGGAAGGTGGTGGGTACAGTTATACTGTGGCGATGGAACTATTCCCTATGTTGACCCTGGGAGTGTACAAGTCTGTATGTCTTAAGATCACATAGAGTTTAATACATCTCTCTCCTCTCTCTCTCTCTGTTTCTCTGTCTGTCTCTCCCTCCCTCCCTCCTCCTCCCCCTCCATCTCTCCAAGTAAATTCATGAAATCTGAAGATCAGAAAAGCAATCTGCTTGTGGATTATACTATAGGTTTACAAACTGTTAACATAGGAAGAAATTCAGCAAAGGGCCAAGAGGTTTCTATATTTCTTTTTTAAACATTTCAATTGTATTTTGTTGTTTTTTATATTTGATAGGACAGAGAGAGATTGAGATGGGAGGGGGAGGTAGAGAGAGAAAGAGAACATGGGGGAGTCGGGCTGTAGCACAGCAGGTTAAGCGCAGGTGGCGCAAAGCACAAGGACGGGCATAAGGATCCCGGTTCGAACCCCGGCTCCCCACCTGCTAGGGAGTCGCTTCACAGGCGGTGAAGCAGGTCTGCAGGTGTCTATCTTTCTCTCCTCCTCTCTGTCTTCCCCTCCTCTCTCCATTTCTCTCTGTCCTATCCAACAACGACGACAACAACAATAATAACTACAACAATAAAACAACAAGGGCAACAAAAGGGAATAAATAAAGAAAATAAAATATTTTAAAAAAGGAAAAAAAAAAGAAAGAAAGAGAACATGGACAGCTCTACATCACCATTTGTGAAACTTCCCTTCTGCAGGCGGGAACCGAGGGCTGGAACCCGGGCCCTTGCTCATGGCGGTGAGCACTCAGCTGAGGATGCCGCCACCCGGCCGCTCTGTGTTATTTCTTACGACCACTGGGGATTCTGCCATTGTCTCATTAAAATGTTCAATTTGTAAGTGGCTCTTCAAAGTGTAATACAAACCTTTTTTTTTTTTTAGCCACTCTAGTAACCAGATATTGATAACACATCTAATGTCAGGTGTGACTGTGTACTTACTAGTGGATTTTCTTTCTACTTGCAAACTCTCTGGAAGTAAATTGTCAGACCTATGTGCAGAAGAAACAGTGTGGTCCTCTACAGTAGGGATTGGCAAACCACGGCCTCTGAGCCAATGCACAGCGCCAGCTGCGTCAGCTTAGCCCGTGACTGAAGTGTGGCCCTGGCAGCTGTCAACCAGGAGGAAACGCAAAAGACGAAGGTTTTGTGCTAAGTGAAAACCATCTGAAATTCACTTTTGCCTCCCTAAAGCACTGCATTGACACAAACCGCAATGATTCTATTAGGTGCTGTCCACAGCTGCTCTGTGCTCCCATAACACCCCTGGGCACTGCAGCAGGGACTGACCAGAAAGCTACAGCTCTCCTCACCCCACCTCTGACAGACCTGGTCCCTCTCTGCACTAGAGGCTCAGAGGACCTGCCGTCATCACCAGAGCTTCCTAAGGGTTCTCTGGCAAGAGAGATGTGGTCTGCGGGTATTTCCCAAGAAAAATTATGAAAGGAAGGCCGACACAGATTCCATGGAAAGGTGTCCTAAGTGTCGCTGCCAGGGTCAATAGCACATACTCTGGCGCTATCTTGCTTGTATAGTTTACCCTTATGGCAGAACCATTGTGTCTTACAACTCAACTTGTAGGAGGACAACATCCTTAGAGAGAGGGAGGAGGCAGAGAGAGAGAGAGAGAGAAGTAGATATGGGGCTTTTTTTTTTTTTTTTTTTTTTTTTGGTCTCTTCCTCCTCTCCCTATAGAACACAGGGAAGAATGTGGTCTTGGAGCAGAACCAATTTGACTTCAAGTTCAAATCACTGTTCAGTCATTTGTGAAATGGACTATGTGAAATGGACTGTGTTACCCATCTTTCTAGACCTGCTTTACCCTTCCTTAAGATAAGGACAAAGCTAGCCAGGGACATTGTGCAACAGTATGGTATAGGCTTTGCATGTGTGAGGTCCTGGGTTTGAGTGATCATTGGCACCGCCTATGTGGAAGTGATGCCTTGGCTCTGGCTCTTTCTCCCATGAACTAAATCTTCAAAATACAAATAATGCCCCCCAGTCTCACCTGTCCCAGGGACTCAGGACTCATCTGTCAAGTGCCTGATGTGTATGGGACTTAGCAGGTGCGAGCTTTGCTTGCTGTCCGGGCTGTCCGTGCCCCACATCCCTCACTCTTAGACCAGAATCTACAAAGAGGCATCAGAATGCCCTTTTGTACATCACTCTGGCCCATCTTTGCACTCCACAGTGACTGTGGAGCATTATTTTCTAAAATTAGACCATCTCCCTGTGGCCCGCCCCTTCCACTGAGGGACCCAGTGTCAGTTCTGACACACTGGAATAAAATCAAATCTATTTTCCAATTATAGGATGAAATATGTCTTCAGTGCTGGGGGAAACCTGCAGATTAATGTGATCCCAGTAGGCTCTGCAGCAGTCACCAAGAATAGGCCCAGGCAGGCTTCTAAATGGTTCCAGGCCTTCAGGTTATAAAGACAGCCTACTCACTGGAATTGAACGGTCTGAAGGGAAGCACGCAGGCAGACAGCTCTCCACTTGTCATAGGCGAGGTCAGCCCTTAGGCTGCAGTCTGGGATGCGCTCTCCACATAGCTTGAGCAAGGACCTTGACTCACTTCTCACCGGCTTCTGCTTGAGGACTGTGCCCTAGGCCCTGCCCACTCACAGGAGAGTATCAGGTTCAGTCTCAGATGTCTGTCTGTTCCAGGCCACACAGAACAGGACTGGAATAACTCCACTGCTAATTCAGCCCCAGGGGATGAGCCAAGGGTCTCACACATAAGAGATACTGCTGAGTAGGCTCTGTCTTTTTGGCCAGGTTCTCTGCTCAGAGCTTTGCAAGACTGTGAGCAAGGAGTTCACCGTGGCTGGGGTCTCAACTGGAGGCCCAACTGGGGAAGCACGTGCTTCCAGGCTCACTGGTGTGGTGGCTGGCAGCATTCAGGCCACTGAGGGCTGCTGGCCTGAGGGCTTTGTTCTTATGACTGCTGGCAGAAGGGTGCCCTCAATTCCTTGCCATGTGGTCCTTTCCACATGCCCATTGGCTTCACCCAAGCCACTAGGGAGAATGTGTGCCAGCGTTTGGAGATCATACTAGTTTTTGATCAGTCACAGAAGTGGCTTCCCCACTTCTATTACTTGGAAGTGAGTTACTATAGGAAGGTGAAACCCAAGTCATGAGTACTAGGAAGCAAGGCCCATTGGCGACCATCTCAGAAGTGCTGACCACAGCCTCTACAGAAGTTTGAAAGACGGTGTAACTAGGTATCTGTTGTGCCTGTTAATCCAAAAGACTTGTAGAGCCAGCTGAGTTTAAATCCCAGCTCAGCCACTTCCAATAAATTTGGACTTTGATGGACTCTCTTGATTCTTTCAGTTCTCAATTTCATTTTTTAGACATATAGGGATAAAACATTGGCTTTGCCTACCATCCATGAGGACTGTCTGCTGGCCTCCCACAAGGGTGGGTAGAAGTGTTCACTGCATGTTAGTATCCCTTTGCCTCCCTTGTGAGTGAAACTGAGACTTTAGCCAGCCTACCTGGATCTTAGCCTCACCCTGAACTTCCAGGAGGTCTGCAAGTATGTTGAGTGGTCATGATTTTGTAATGACTCATCAGAATCACACATGGATGAACTTGGACTTGATTCTGACTTTACACTGCCGTGAAGCTGCTACTTCTTTGTTCAGGCCATGACCCACATGCATGATTAGGAATCTCCATGTCCTACAAATGCTACACTATTTGTTGCCCTTGTTGCCCTCTGGCATTGGGCCAATAATGGATTCTTTTGCCCAAACTAAATACAATTCTCTTTAAAACAGTTTGAAGGCCCCATTATGTGATTAGAAGATGTTTAATTCATCCCCATTCTTCGCCACTAAGCTTTGCTTAAGGTGGGTGGGGGCTCAGAGCAAGGTAGAGGGACTAATGAAAGTCATGTTAGATATTGTTTGCCAGAGCCATGCTACAGTTATCACCTCCCAGGAAGCTTAGTGACGGTGGACTGGCAGGTAAGACAGGCCCTGGGCTCAATGCTGCCTGATATCAGGTATCTTAGAAAACCAGTCCTGACCCTGGTAAGAATGAAACAGAATAGAAATTCACTTCACAATTTAGAAGTCCAGTGAGATTCAACACCAGGATGGAAAAACTTTACCCACAAAAAGAGTCGTGAAAACAAAAGGAATCAGTCGAAGATACATGTTCTCAAACTCCAGTGCATGGTGCATCTACTATTTGGTGCTAAAGCCAGACTCATGTATCAGATTAATACTATCTAATGCATGCCCCTGAGTGCCAGGCACTTCCAAATCAGTCGCTACAACTCCCACATCAGCCACACAAGACTTTCTTTTTCATCCCTTTCTTCCCTTTACTTATGTATTTGTTTGTTTTTATTTCTGATTAATAATGGCTTACAAGATTGTAAGATTACAGGGTAGAGCTCCACACTGAACCCACCACTGAAGCTCTGTGTCCCCCACCCTCCCACCTTCCAAAGAGAACCACCAGAGTTCTCACAAAATCTTACAATGTGTTTGATTCTGATTTTTTTCTTTTTTCTTTTTTTTCATTTTTTGGCAAGTGCATGTGTATCAGAGCTCCACATTCCATATGTGAGGGAAATCATCTTTCATTTATTTACTTATTTTGCTAAGTAAATCACCTACATTCCCATCCATTTTGTCCCAAAGGACACAATATCAGCTTTTCGATGGCAGAGTAGTATTCCATGGCGTATATGGTCCATAACTTCTTTAGCCAGTCATCTGTTAGTGAGCATTTAGGCTGCTTCCACTCTTTGGCTACTGTGAATAATGCAACTATGAACATAGGGGTGCAGATCTCCCTTTGAATTCCTGTTTACGTTTCCTTTGGATAAATGTGTAAGAGTATCAATGGAGCGTGAGCGTGAGGTAGTTTCCATTTTTATTTGCTTAAGGATTCTCCAGACAGTCTTCCAAAGGGGCTGTACCAGTTAGCATTCCCACCAGCAGTGGAGTAGAGTTTCTATTTCTTTAAAATTTTTTGGTATCTTTATTTATTTATAAGATAGAGGCAGCCAGAAATTGAGAGGGAAGGTGGTGAGAGAGAGAGAGAGAGAGAGAGAGAGAGAGAGAGAGAGACCTGCAGCACTGCTTCACCACTCACAAAACTTTCCCCTTGCAGGTGGGTAGTGAAGGCTCAAACCCGGGTCTTTGTGCACTGTACATGTGCGCTCAACCAGGTGCACCACCACCCACCCCCGGGTTTCTTTTTCTCCACAACCTTGACAACACCTGTCATTTCCTGTTTTGTTGATGTAAGCCATTCTCTATTTTCATTACTATATTTTATAGAGCGAAATACAGGAGGAGTATTTATGGTGGTACTGGGATTGAACCTGGGGCCTTAGAGTCTCAGGCATGAAGTCATGTCTTTTGCAGAACCATTATACTGTCTCCCCAGCTCTGATGTAAACCATTCTTGCCTATAGTGTGAACTGGAATCTCCATGTACTTTTCATTTGCATTTCTCTAATGATAAGTAAAGTAGAACATTTCTTCATATATTTGTGGGCCGTGTGCATCTCTTTTTTAGAAAACTGGTTAGTTCTTTGACCACTTTTTATTGTTTTTTTTTTTCTTTTGTAGAGCTGTACCTATTATTTATAGATGTTTGGTATCGGTGGCTTGTTGGATGTGTGCTATCCAAATATCTTCTCTCATTTAAAGGGTTGCCTCGTTGTATAGCTCGCTTTTGATGTGTAGAAGCTTTTCAGTCTGATGTAATCCTGTTTATTGATATCTACTCTTGTTTTAATTTCCCATGCTGATGATCCAGGTGCTCATTTTTATTCCTGTGCCACACTGTTTTAATTACTATTGCTCCGTAGTATAAAGTGAAGTTAGGGAGCATGATACATCCATCTCCTCCCTTCCCCTTTTTTTTCTCAGAAGTGCTTTGGCTATGCATGGTTGGTTCGTTTGTTTTTGTGGTTCCACACAGATTTTTGGACAAGTTGTTCAACTATCTTGAAACATTGGGCTCTTGATATCACTGGGATCTTGAATCATCGTAGCATTGGGATCTTGATAGGGATCGCATGGAAAATATAGATCTCATTTGGTAGAATGGTCACTTTCATAATGCTTCACTTGTCCAGTCCAGGAAGAAGAAGCGTTGTTTTTGCATCTCTGTGTGTCACTCTCTATTTTTCAAACAGTGCTCTATAGTTTTCCCTGTAAAGGCCCTTCACACCTCCTTCATGAGATTCACTCCAAGGTGTTTCATCTTTTGGGGTTCAGTTGTAGATGGGAATGAATCTTTTGTTTCCCTTACTTCTGACTCCTTGCTTGTATACAGAAATGCCAGATTTATGTGCATTGGTTTTGTATCCTTCTGCTTTCCTGAATTTATGAATTACTTCCCATAGTTTATTGAAGGAGTCTTTGGGATTCTCTGCATATATTATCATGTTCTCAGCAAACAGTTATAGTTGGATTTCTTCCTTTCTAATACATGGTTCTTTAGTATCTCTTTCTTGTCTAAGTGCAGTGTCAAGTACCTCTAGGACGTTGCGGGTGGTGAACCCCTGTTTCCCAGGGATGAATCCCGCTTAGTTGTGGTGAATTATCCTCTTTATATGTTGTTGGATCTGATTTGCCAAAACTTTCTTGAGGATTATTGTATCAACGTTCATCAGTCTTCCCTTTATTTTTTTTCTCCTTTTTCCTTTCTCCCTTTTCCTCTTTCTCCACCCCCCCCCCCCAAACTGACTCCTGAGAAGTACAGACGAAGACCCTGGTACGCTCAGAATGAGGAAAACCACTCTTGCCCCATGGCAGCAGGTGGGTATCTCCAGGGCCTGCACTGTTTGTGTTTCTGCTTCATCTTCCTGAGCTGCACTGGAAATCTGAGGGAGATGAAATCAGTCTTTTTTTTTAGAATTATTATTATTTTTTAATTGGGGAATTAATGTTTTACATTCAACAGTAAGTACAATAGTTTATACATGCAATCAGTCTTCAAAGCAAAGTGGAGCCATGAATCAGAGTTGCTGTGTTAAAGCTGGGTGGAGACCTGACTCAATGAAATGTCAGGAATTCGAATGAGAACTCTCAGGTGATAGAAACCAAACCGGGTAGGGGTCATCAACTCGAGCCAGGCACAGTTGCTAGGCAATCCCGAATAAGGGGCAGCAAATCTGCTTGCAAGGGGTCAGGTTCTGAGAACAAAAACAAAGGCACAAAGCAAGATGCAGGAACAAACTGACAGAGTGAGTTTGCAGGGGACACAAGGAGAGGATGGGGGACTACAGAGGCAGTGCTCTAAAATAGGATATGAGGGGAAACAGCAGCAGGTAATACTCAACTCATTCATTTCCTTGGCTTGGAAATTTGGCTTCTCACTCTTCAGGGCCCGTTGATTGAGAAATGCTGGGAAGGTTATTTGGAGCCCTCAGGCTCCTCCTGAACTGAAACCATCGTATTAGTCTCCCCTCTCCTCAGGGACTGCTGACTCGGGTGATGGGAGACATGCACAAAGGAAGAGATGGTTAGTGTTTTGTTTTGTTTTGTTTTTTTTCTCTTTTTCCAATTACAAAAATTTAGGTTATAAAAAGGGAGAGTCAGAGAGAGAAGGAGAGACACCACATCACCTGCCCTGCATGGTGTTCCCATGTGGTGCTGGGTGCTCAAACTTGGATCTTGGCACATGATAAAGATGTTTTCTCTACCAGGTGAGATCTCTCTCTCTCTTCCTCTCTCTCTCTCTCTCTCTCCTCTCTTTTATTGGAAGGTTACTGGTTTACAGTCTGGTCTTTAACACATAGGCACAGCCTCTTATCTGCTCTTGATTGGTGTCTAGGGGACACACCAGGACCCCAATGTCCCTTCATCCTGTTCCTTCTGCCTCCTTCCCCAGATTCCTTTGCTCTGGTGCGATACACCACACCCAGCCCAAGTTTCACCTTATGTCCTCCCTCACTGCCCTTTATTCCTAAGTTCCACCTACAAGTGAAGGGTTTTGCATTTCCTCAGGCTCAAAAGGCCCTGCACCAAGAGTTGGGCTGGGAGCACAGCCTTTCTACAGCCCCTGGCCTCCACACAGATAGGGAGTCCCACTGTTCTTAGCAGCTGGCTGGGGTGCGCACCCACCCTCTCTGAGGAGCCCCATTCTTTTCAGCTCATGGCCCTGAATGTGGTCCAGTGTGGGCTTTGCTACTAAGAAAAACATGGAATTAAGTAGATCACGAGACGAGGACTGAAAGCAGAAGCGCAAGTTATACTGAGATGAACTATGTCAAATATTTTTCTCTCCTGTCCAAACAAAAGCGTGGGGTGTGCATACGGAAAGTCATTAACCCATCAGGCAAAAATGTAAACAGCTCTCTGTAAACAGCCTTTTAAAGAAATCATACCCTCCATGCCACATGCACATCTGCTGCTAAGTCAACCCTCTAAAATTTCATCCCAGAAAATCGAGAAAACACACAAACTCCCACATGGTGTGGGGTGTGTGTGTGTGTGTGTGTGTGTGTGTGTGTGTGTGTGTGTGTGTGTGTGTGGAGGGGGGTGTCAGCTTCCTGTGTGACTTGAAAGACTCCATGTGCAATTGTCAGCAGCCTTGAAAATATGCTTTCCCTCATCTGAATCTATTAATCTGGGGCCAGCACGTCCTCTTGGCACGAGAAGGCTGCAGGAGATTTATGTTCGATTCCTCGCTTATTTTTCCTTCCCACCTAGAGCCTCTTGGTTAACAAACTCGCAGCCTCCCTTCTCCATGGGAAGACCAGGGTGTGGAGGCTCACTCGATGGCCTTTCCTGAGTCAAGAAATAAGATAAGGATAAGAAGTTTTATGGGCAGGGAGACTTGGACTTGGAGGATTTACTTTTGGATTACAGTCAAGACAAGGAATGAGGTGGTTGGAACACATTTTCTTTAGGTTGTCTTTGGAGATTGTTTGCTGACTAATAGCCATTCCAGAATTGTACAATCCTGTGAAGTTAAGACCTCAGACTACTTTGCTATCTCCGTTGTTGACCTAAGTATATTGTCCTTAGGAAAGGTTCAGTATTTTACTAAAAGGCAGAGACACATGACTCTTTTCATTGGTGGCAAACTAAGCCCCTCCGTTGCCTTTCTGTCTAACGAGCTCTTCTTACAAAACTCAGATCTTGGGGCTGGCGGGTGGTGCACCTGGCTGAGTGCACATGTTACAGTGTGCAAAGATCAGGGTTTGAGCCCCCAGGCCCCACTTGCAGGATGGTGAAGCAGGGCTGCAGGTGTCTGTCTCTCTCCCTCTCTATCATCCCCTTTTCTCTCAATTTCTGGCTGTCTCTTTCCAATACATAAAGATAATACAAAAAAAATTTAATTATGATCTTCAGATGTATAGTTTGAAATCACTTTTTTTTCTTTTGCCTCCAGGCTTATCGCTGGGGCTTGGTGCCTGCACTACGAATTCACTACACCTGGAGGCCATTTTTTTTCCATTTTCGTTGCCCTTGTTATTATTGTTGTTATCGATGCCATCATTGTTGGATAGGACAGAGAGAAATGGAGAGAGGAGGGGAAGACTGAGGGGGGAGAGAAAGACAGACACCTGCAGACCTGCTTCACCGCTTGTGAAGTGACTCCCCTGCAGGTGGGGAGCCGGGGGCTTAAACTGGGATCCTTACACCAGTCCGTGTGTTTTGTGCCATGTACGCTTAGTGTGCTACGCTACTGCCTGGCCCCTGAAATCACTTTTAAGATCCTTCTGCCAACTGCAAGTATTGCTTAGTCTTGGGGCCTTTAGAAGCCCTAGTTGTTATTAAAAAAAAAAAGTGTAAGCTTGGCCTGCAATTGCACGTGCAACTGTACTTTACTTTCTCTTTTTTTTCTTTTCTTTCTTCCTTTCCCTGCCCCCCCCCCCACCGGGATGATCACTGGCATTCAGTGCCTGCAGAACTAGTCCACTACTCCTGGCAGCCATTTTTTCTGTTTCTTTTCTTTTTTTCTTTTATTTAATAAAGAGAAATTAGGAAGGGAGGGAGGGAGAATGGGATAGAGGGAGAGAGAGAGAGAGAATGAGAGAGAGAGAGAGAGACCTGCAGCCCTGCTTCTCCACTCATGAAGCTTCCCCCCTGCAGGTGGGGACCAAGGGCTTAAACCTGGGTCCTCGCACATGGTAACAGGTGCCCTCAACCAAGTGTGCCACCATCCAGCCCTGCAAGCGTCCGTTTTTGCACTGTACGTCAGGCAGTCTTCCTTCCTGAGCTGTCCTGGCCCAGTGGCACTTCAGCCAAGCAGCATTCAGACGTAGCCACAGACAGCTTGGGGCAGCACGTGGGCATCCTGGGTTGTACTTTGATAGTGCCCAAGAAAGAAAGCGTGCCAGCCCACATTGAAGGAGGGAGACAGCAGAATGTCTTTGCGGATCTTTTTTCTTCTCCTTGTTCCTGGCCTGCCGGGACAGTTCTGACCTCCGGGGAACAGCTGGCTGTGCCTGCAGGCAGTTTTCACTTTCACAGCTGGGGACGAGGTGCTACTGAGACCTAATGGACAGGGGCCAGGGGAGTGCTGCTCAGTGTCCCTCGAGGCACAGGACGGTCCCTACCCAGAGAACTGCCTGGTCTCATGGGCTGTGAAGTCTTGCTCTAGATGGGGTGGGTGGAGTGGGCAGTTTGTGTTGGCTGTGTGCATCAAGAGAAGGGCAAAGGCTTGAAGCTTTTCACCTTTGAATCTCCTGATGGAAAAACTGTTATTTCCAAGATTAAAAGGGGGGAACCCTAGGTAAGGGCTGAATTTATAATGAAGTCACGTCCCTTCTTGTTCCTTGAACTGCTTCCCAAGAACAGATAAAGAGAATTGCCCAGGGACTAAAGTTTCCACTTGCTTTGCACTTGGGTTAATTACTCAGAAAACAAGTGACCCGCCGTTTGAGATAAAGTGGTACCTGGGCCTGGCTGTACAGTTGCCCCCAGTGTTTCTGGGCAGTGGGCTGGGTACTGTGTGCCCTCGGGCCAGCTGCCATTTTACACTGATTTATTGGGTGTGTCACCTTCAGTCACTCCGTTCGAGCTCCTTAGCTGTGTGTCTGCTGGCTGGTTTCTATGCGACCAGTGAGCTTATGTTGGGAGCAGCTGGTTTCTCTTAAGGGCCTGTGCCCATGTTTGCTGCATTTCTATGACAATGTGTTCACACCAATATAATTATGACTGCATTAGCACTTTCCCTGTAAACCACATGATTCAGGGCTTTATGAGCCGGTAATAAAAACTCTCAGGCAGAAACTTGTCTCCGACCTGGAGCTCTGGGGATGGGTGCAGCTGTAAATGGTCGGTGCAGGTTAGGACCTTCAGAAGTCTGTGGTCCTTGGAACGCCCACTGATTGGTCAGCCCTCTGCGGAGCCAAGACTGCGTGCTGTGGGACCGAGACCTTTGATCACATAGGTAAACACAGGCCCACTGCCACCTTGCTCTGCATGTGTTACTGCTTCAGCAACCATGGGAGTGCCTGCCATGGATATGGGGCACGTTGGCCTTTTGCAGCCAGCACAGGGTTCAAGTGCTCACAGAGCTTACATTCTAGTGGAGAGAGAAGAGGCAAAGAGGAAAGAAGAGGGGGGAGGAGAAAAGGAACAAGGGAGAAAGGAAGGAGAGACAGGTGAATGTCAGCTGGGCAGTGAATCATTGCTACTTTACAACAAAGAAAGGGGTGGGCCCTGTGGAAGGTGACCTGAACAAGGAGAACCCCCACAGGCATTCCAGGCAAAAGCATGAGCTGGGCACCTGGGCTGGCACAAAGGCATCTAGTTCCTTTGGCATCTGCAGGAGGAGCTTGGCTTTTGTTAAATTGGAGGTGAGCTGGCTTGGGATGGGGCCATGAGCTGATTGAAGTTGGAAGTAGATCCTTCTAGCAGTCATGGGCAGAAGAATGGGGGGGCATGCGATAGGTTGCTGCGAAATGCACAAGGCAGGGCCGAGACACACACCCCCACACACGCACATTTCAGGACACAGAAGCTGGCATTGAGGAAGTGGACCTGTTAGTGACACCATTTACATGAAATGGTGGTGGGTGTGCAGGGCTCCAGGCGATCCTTCTGCTGCTCTGCCAAGCAGGGTTTGTCAGGCTGGAGCTGAGAACCATGAGCAGGGCCTAGCACAGCAGTGACCATGGCCTCACCATGGCCCCATGAGGTGACATGGTACAATAGGACTTTTTAAAATTTTTATTTATAAAAAAGAAACACTGACAAAGCCATAGTGACCTTGGGTCCATACTCCCAGACGGTTAAAGAATAGGAAGGCTATCAGGGGAGGGGATGGGATATGGAGTTCTGGCGGTGGGAATTGTGTGGTGTCGTACCCCTCTTATCCGATGGTTTTGTCGATAGGACTTTTTTTCCCCTTTTTCTTGCCTCCAGGGTTATTGCTGGGACTCGGTGCCTGCACTATGAATCCACTGCTCCTGGAGGCTATTTTTCCCCTTTTGTTGCCCTTGTTGTTTATTATTGTTGTTATTATTATTTTTTTGGTTTTGTTTATCACTGTCGTTGTTGTTGGATAGGATAGAGAGAAATTGAGAGAGGAGGGGAAGACGGGGGAGAAAAAGATAGACACATGCAGACCTGCTTCACCATCTGTGAAGCAAACCCTCCCCCCGCCGCAGGTGGGGAGCCGGGGGCTTGAACCGGATCCTTATGCCGGTCCTTGCGCTTCGTGCCATGTGTGTTTAACTGAGTGCGCTACCGCCCGTCCCGACAATGGGACTTTTTAATCATTCTTGTGATAGGACATGGCCGAGCCCTTTTTATGTCTGAGCTGATATACAGGCAACTACCTCAGTGGCTGACTATTTGGTGTTTCTTGATAAAGATTTCCTCTTCTTGCTAAGATTTATATATTCTTTTTTGATGTTCTTCAGTCTTCACACTTTTTTAAGCACTTAAACCTCACACACACACACATCCAACCATTGCTCCAGGAGCTGATTTTTTTTTTCACTTATTTTATTTCAGATAGAGAAAGAGAGGGGGAAAGAGAGAGTGACACAAGAGCACTATGCCACCATCTGTGGAGCTTCCCAAGGTGCTGTGGTGTTTCCATGAGGTGCCAGGGCTTCACACATGGTTAAACCAGATGCCCTGCCTGGTGAGAGATCTCCCAGCCCTGTCCACAGTCTGCCTCCTATTTGTCTTTGGTTTCCTGCATCTGTTTGACTTCTAACACACAGTGCCTCAATCTGCCTTCCAGCAAGGTGGAAGCACTAAATTAGATTGCCCTATCCCCTTTTTAAAATTGAGGTAGGATTCAGATATGATACATCCCTCTTCAAGTGTACAGTCGAGTGTTCTTTAGTTCATGTCACCACCACAGTCTGACACAGAATGTTTTCTTCCCTCCTAAAGAGAAACTGTGGTCTCTAGCACTCACCATTTCCTCCTCCCCTGGCCTCTGGTAGCCACAAATCTGCGTCCTATGCTGGGTTTCCCTCCTCTGACCGTCTCAGAGAAGGGGGCCGGGCATGGTCTGGCCTTTTCTGTCTGGCTTCTTTCACTCAGCATCCTGTTTTCAAGGCTTAGTCACATCAGAGCAGCTCCTATTTCTGAGCCACATAGTATTATTTTCCAAAGTAGGATTCTGGTTGGCCTAGTAGTTAGAGTAGGGAGGTGACTCCACCAGTAAGCTTCAGTTGATCACAGGGCAGAATGCATGTCCTGTTACTCATGGTGCCTTGGCTGATTGTTACTCCCTCCTGCAATGAGACTGTGCTTCCTTGGTGCTTCTAAGCTCTCCCATCAGTGACATCATTTCACCCACTTCCTTTGGAGCTGCCTCCATCGTCGTTGCCAGTGCCTTCTTCCCTTTCCTTTGCGATAGTCTGTTGCAGGGCTCAGGCTAAATCTGACTCATCATCTAGTTTGGGAGCCTGACTTGAAGGCAGCATGGTCATGGTCATACCCTTTGACTTGCATGTTGTCTGTAGCTGCTTCCATGTTAGGACCTCAGTGAATTGTTGCAAGGGAAGCTTATGGCTCAGGTCACTGCTCAATGGCCTTTGCAGCCGAGATGTGCTGGCCGCTGGCCAGCTGCCCAGCTGAGGGCAGGTTCTGAGTGCCAGCTTGGTTCTGCTCAGAATGGTCTGCCAGTCCTGGGGGCCTCACTGGGACGAGGCAAGTTCTGCGTAAAATCTGGATGGTGGTAGAAAGCATTTGTTGAAATCACTGCTTTGCTCTATACAGGAGTGTAAAAAAAAATATTATTTCAATGAACAAAGATGTTAGAGTAGATCTTAATAATATTTCAAGACAGAAAGAATGTTGGTGAGCCTAACTGTTACCTCGAGGATTATAAATGTCATATTGAAATCACACCCACTCACATACTGCCCAGTGGTGTGCGCACGCACACTTATCAGACTTGACAGCGCATAAATCACTTCAACCTTCCTCCACTCCGAAAATGCCAAACTCGAGCTGGAGGCTGTCATACTCACACTGCTCTAGTGCCTGTTACCATGAGTCCTCACGTGTCGGGTGCCTCACAGTAAAGGTTGGCCAGGCCCCATGCCATTCCTCGAATCTCTGCCTACCAGTGCCCTTTTATCTGGACTAAGTCCTCATCCCCAGAGCAATCCATTTGGCTTAAATATACCTTTTCTTCGTTTCCCACTGAATTGGAGGGGCAAGCTAGAAGTTACAGCCAAGTTAGCTATTGTGTTTTCTTAACAGAATTGAAGCATGTTTAGCTTTTTTTTTTTTTTTTTAATTCCCTGATGCCGTGCTTATAACTAGCCTCCCCAATTCTCTTTCTTGACTCCATGGTGCTGTTGGCTCAGTTCTTTCGATTCCACATTACCCTTACATAACTACCTCCCTGACTGGCGAAAAGACTGGTGACTACTTCCTGTGAGCCTGGGAGGTGCCGAGTGGGCGAACCTCGGCTGAGTCCGTGTGGGCAGACACTTAGCGTTTCAAGCACTTCCCTCCACTTCCATTGCCTTGCTCATACTTCCGCTCCTCACATAATCATTGTTTTAATAATATGTTCAGGAATAATTCAGATGTCTATCTTCAGCAGTCACATTGCCTGCACTTTGATCCACCCATCAGTCAGCACTCACTCACAAGACAGGCACGGTCCCTGTCAGCTATCCACAGCTGTGCTGCATGCGGCAAAAAGATGCCATGCAAAGAACACACACACACACACACACACCTATACAGTGGGCTAAGCACTCAGAGGAAAAATATTTGGGGACTATGAGTCTCTATGAAACATATCACCAAAAAACCTACATAGAATTTTTCTTTCTTTTGGTCATCATTTGGGTTCCCATAGAGTCCTCCTAGTGAGCTGTTTCACCACTACCATCACCACCACCTGCCCTTCTGAATTTAGATTGAGGAGCCTGAATGCCAAGGTGCTGGCCAGACAAAATCCACCTTAGAAGGCTAAGATGAACGCTTGTTAATAAAGGGCTACTTCTGGGAGTGGGGGAGGGTTCGAGGAGACAGAAGAGATGCCGGCCTAACTAGAAACTAGCATTGTTGGGGGGAGCCAGGGGTCAGATGTGGTGACACCAGAGCTTACTGAGAGCTGGGCCTCTAGTCCAGTCAGAGGAAATCTGTGCCCAAATGGTGCTCAAGTAGTAAAGTGGGTGGGCACACCAGAACATCCATCCCCTACCCCCACCCTACCCCTGGCATCGATCTCACAGCCTTCCTGTCAGCCAGAGCCACTCAGCTAGCAAGGGCACTGGATTCCCAGAGACACGAGGAGTCCAGGGCACCAGGGAAGGCAGGGAAAGGGTGGAGAATGGGTAAGGGGCAAGGGATGAAAGTTAGGGAAAGGAGACCACCCAGGACCACAACAAGGCAGGACTAGAACGACTTCAGGGACCCACCAAACCACTGGTGAGTGCAAACACGTGTGGCTCGTGGACAGGGAGGAGCCTAGGGAGAGATTGAGTGGCTGGTAACAGCCCAGCAGTTTATCAGTTGAGACACCACCTCCAGTCTGCTTTATCAACAAAAGATGGCTGAAGGGAGGAGAGGACTCCCCTAAGACTCACCAAATGCAACTGTGACTCTCTCCACTGCTACTGCCTTCAAAGGCTGGAGCAGTAGGGGGGAGGCCCTATGCTGACATTTGGGAATAGAGAACTGACCAGGAAACTCAGGAGAAGAGCCACACCTCGGTGCCCTAGCAGTGGTGCTGTATAGTGGGAGCCTTTCCACACTGTTCTCCAGATGAGAAGATGGTGAATAATTGCCTAAGAAACTATAGACTATAAATGGGACTTGTTTAGAAACTCACAGGGCCCAGCAGTACTACCCGGCTTGACAGAGGAGCTGAATTGAGCCTGGAGCTTTGGATCCTTGGGGTGTGGGGTCTCGTTGTGTAACCACTGTGCTATCTCTCCCCCACCCTGCTTTATCTCTTGGTCAGGAGTGAGGGATTAAGCTAAGAAGCCTACTTATAGTTTAAAAGCCCTCAGGCTCCCATAGCCTACAGGGAAGAAAAAGAACAAAAGAGGTTTTTAACAGCCTCTGTGCTCCAACTCAGGGATTGAAATAATATTGAAACAATTGTTAATTTCCGTAACTGTGAACCCTTTAAGTACCTTACTTAGACAAAGTCAATCCAGGCAGAACTGATCAGTAATTTGAATAGTACTGAGAGAGGGACCTCATAACATACTATATAGAATGGTTAAACCAACAAGAAGAAAAACTGGATAGGCATATTGCACCAAAGTAAAAGACTCTGGGGTGTGTGTGGGGGGGGGAGGAGAAATATTGGAGAAATGGACCAGGACAAGAGTCCAACTAAAAGCCCCCCAAAGGTAGAACCACAGAATAGTGAGGTCAGTATCCAAATTCTTGTTAAGGAAATAGTCACAGGAGTGAGTAAGGAGTTTGAAATAATTGTCATCAGAAATACAGAAACAACAAATGAGACTCTGGAAGAAAACACTAATTATATAAAAGTCATTAGAGAGCTGAAAGCTGAAATAGCTGAGCTAAGAACACAACTAGCTGAACAAGCTAAAACAGTATCAGAACAGGGTAACAAAATAGATGAATTCCAGAAAAACAGTAGAGGGGAGAGAGGATAGAATAAATGAGGCTGAAGACAGAATTAGCTAAATTGAGGACAAATTAGATACAACTAAAAATTAAGAGATCTCAAAGAGAGACTAAGAGATACTGAAAACAACAACAGAGACCTATGGGATGACTTCAAAAGAAATAATATACGCATTATTGGCTTACCAGAGGAAGAAAGAGAGGGAGGGGAAGAAAGCATTCTCCAGGACATAATAGCTGAGAACTTCTCTAGTCTAGACAACATCAAAGACATAAAGGTTCAAGAAGCCCAGAGGGTCCCAAACAGAATTAACCCAGACCTAAAGACACCAAGACATGTCATACTTAGAATGGAAAGGAATAAGGATAAAGAAAGGATCCTGAAGGCTGCAAGAGAAAAACAAAGAGTCACCTACAGAGGAAAACCCATAAGATTAGCAGCAGACTTCTCCACACAAACACTACAGGCCAGAAGAGAATGGCAAGATAACTATCAAGGGCTCAATGAGAAAGGCTTTCAACCAAGACGACTGTATCCTGCTAGACTGTCATTCAGACTAGATGGAGGCATAAAAACCTTCCCAGACAAGCAACAGTTGAAAGAATCAACTATCACCTAGCTTGCCCTGAAAGAAGTTCTGAAAGGTCTCTTATAAACAGTCAGAACACCATAAATAGGCCATCTATCAGAACACTCTAAAAATCTACAAGAATAGCGTTAAAATATCTTCAATATTTGATATCAGTAAATGTCAATGGCCTGAATTCACCTATTAAAAGGCACAGAGTAGGAAGATGGATTAAAAAACACAACCCAACAATATGCGGTCTACAGGAAACCCACGTAACTCAACAAGACAAATACAGACTCAAAGTGAAAGGATGTAAACTATCATACAAGCCAATGGCACACAAAAAAGGGTCAGGAACAGCTATTCTCATATCTGATTCAATAGACTTTAAAATCAGTAAAGTTAAAAAAGATAGGGATAGACATTACTTAATGCTCAAAAGATCAATCAAGAGGACTTAACAGTTATTAATATCTATACGCCCAATAAGAAGCCATCTAAATACATCAAACATTTACTGAAAGAGCTACAGCAATATATTAACAGCAACACAGTAAAAGTAGGGAACTTCAGCACCCAACTCTCTGAACTTGACAGATCATCCAGGCAGAAAATTAATAAAGAAATGAGGGAGCTAAATGAGGAGATAGATAAACTAGAACTCTTGGACATCTTCAGAGTCATGCACCCCAAAAAGCTGGGATACACATTCTACTCAAGTCCACATGGGTCATTCTCAAGGATCGACCATATGTTAGGCCACAAAGCATCAGCAAATTCAAGAGCATTGAAATCATCCCAAGCGTCTTCTCAGACCACAGTGGAATTAAACTAACACTTAACAGTCAACAAAAGATTAATGATAGTCCCAAAATGTGGAAGCTCAACAGTACACTCCTTAACAACTACTGGGTAAAAGAGGAAATAAAGGAAGAAATCAAAATGTTTCAAGAGTTCAATGAAAATGAAGACACAAGCTATCAAAATATTTGGGACACAGCGAAGGCAGTACTGAGAGGGAAGTTCATAACCATACAAGCACACATTACGAAACAAGAAAATAAACAACCTGATTGCACACCTTAAAGACCTAGAAGGAGAAGAACAAAGGAACACTAAAGCAACCAGAAGGACAGAAATAACTAAAGTGAGGGCAAAAATAAATACCATTGAAAAGAAGAAAGCCATACAAAAGGTCAACGAAAGTAAATGTTGGTTCTTCGAAAGAGTGAACAAAATCAGTAAACCTTTAGCCAGACTCACAAAACAAAAAAGGAGAAGACCCAAATAAATCAGATTGTAAATGAAAGAGAAGATATTGCAACAGACACCACAGAAATTCAACATATCATGTGAGGCTTCTATGAATAACTGTATGCCACCAAGTTAGAGAACCTGGAAGAAATGAACGATTTCCTAGATACCTATGAAAATTAAATAAAGAGTAACCAGATAATATGAGCATGTTCATCACAGCCAGCGAAATTGAAACAGTTATCAAAAACCTTCCCAAAAATAGAAGTACTGGACCAGATGGTTTTACAAATGAAATATACAAAACCTTCAAGGAAGAGTTAATACCTCTATTTCAAAAGTCTTCCAGAAGATTGAAGACACAGGAATACTCCCTTCTAGCTTCTATGAAGCCAAGATCACTCTGATACCAAAAGCAGACAGGGACACAACCAAAAAAGAAAACTACAGACCAATATCTCTGATGAACATAGATGCTAAGATATTGAACAAAATTCTAGCCAACCGGATACAGCAGTATATTAAAAAGATTATTCACCATGACCAAGTGGGGTTTATCCCAGGGATGCAAGGTTGGTTTAATATATGTAAATCAATCAACGTGATCCACCACATCAATAAAAGCAAGACCAAAAACTACATGGTCATATCAGTAGATGCAGAAAAAGCCTTTGACAAAGTCCAACATCTCTTTATGATCAAAATGCTACAAAAAAAAATGAGAATAGATGGAAAATTCCTCAAGATAGTGGAGTCTATATATAGCAAACCTACAGCCAGCATTATACTCAGTGGTGAAAAACTAGAAGCATTTCCCCTCAGATCAGGTACTAGACAAGGATGCCCACTATCACCATTACTATTCAACATAGTGTTGGAAGTTCTTGCCATAGCAGTCAGGCAGGAGCAAGGAATTAAAGGGATACAGATTGGAAGAGAAGAAGTCAAACTCTCCCTATTTGCAGATGGCATGATAGTATACATCGAAAAACCAAAGATTCCAGCAAGAAGCTTTTGGAAATCGTCAGGTTGCAAAATTAACATTCAAAAGTCAGTGGCATTCCTCTATGCAAACACTAAGTTAGAAGAAGATGAAACCCAGAAATCAATTCCTTTTACTGTAGCAACAAAAACAATCAAATATCTAGGAATAAACCTAACCAAAGAAGTGAAAGATTTGTATACTGAAAATTATGAATCACTACTCAAGGAAATCGAAAAAGACACAAAGAAGTGGAAAGATATTCCATGCTCATGGGTTGGAAGAATTAACATCATTAAAATGAATATACTACCCAGAGCCATCTACAAATTTAATGCTACCCCCATCAAGATCCCAACCACATGTTTTAGGAGAATAGAACAAGTGCTACAAATATTTATCTGGAACCAGAGAAGACACAGAATTGCCAAAAGACACCTGGTTGAGCATGCATATTGCCATGTGTGAGGAGGACCTGGGTTCAAGTCCCCGTCCCCACCTGCAGGGTGAGGAGGAAGCTTCACAAGTGGTGAAGCACTGTTGCAGGTGTTTGTCTTTCTCCCTCTCTGTCTTCCATTCCCTCTGTCCCATCAAGTAAAGAAGAAATAACTTTTTAAAAAAAAAAAAAAGTATATTCACCAACTACCATTAAAGGGACGCAGGCTCTAGTACAACAATAATAAGTCTCATGAATGTATTCTCCTTGAAAAACTTGCCATGGGCTAAAATCATGCCATTGTTGAATAGTTGTGAAAGTGCTTGTGAATTCCAACTAGCAAAAGTGCATGCGGCAGATTCATGCGACACCGGGCATTGTCTTTCTCAGTCAGGAAGGCACAGTGTGTATGGTGGCGTAGTCGCCGCACCCAGAAGGTGGTGCTCCAGTAGCTGTCTGTGTTGCTGGTGTCCAGCAGGGTTGTCTGTCATCCCAGCACCTCACTTTTAAAAGCTGACTTGTTTGTGTTGCATTTTAGGAAAACAAACCGTTGTGTTAGACTTTAAAAAAAGCATCTATTTCCTTTTGTTTCTCTTTAAATAGAACGGTTTTTATTTTCTTAAAATAGTGCTTACTTTTGGGTATACCAATGGCATGTGGAAACACTCTTCTTAAAAGATTCCAACTAACAAAAGTGCATACAGCAGATTCATGAGAAATCTAGTCCTCATCACCTCTACTACCGCAACGTACTCAAGGCGAAGCTAGTTATAGCAGTTGGATGCTGCTGGCATTTTTCTGTGTCTCTGCAGATATTTATTTTTCACTTCACTAGGCTATACATTTTGTAGCTGTGAATTTTTTCATCCCTCCATATATTTTTAGATGTTTTTGCCATTATGTTCTCAGACATGGTAGAGCTCTAAAATAAGCATGCTGTGTTTTCTTGGCCTATAAGTCCATTCTCCTTCTAAACTGAGTCCCCATGGCAAGTGAGAAGTACTGCCTAGAAAACTGCATCTTTCTAGCCTTCTCACAACAAACTGACTCAGGCAAAACATCACGGACAGCATACGGCAGGGCTCCGAGTTTGTTCATTTGTGTGCCCTTCCGCCACAGCTCAGTCCAACACCCTGAATGAAAACTGTGGAAATGCTGCTCCTCATGGGGGGATTGGCACTGATGCTAGCCGGTGAGCTCTCATAGCGAAAGGTACACAGAAACCTGCCAGTTGTATTTGACACCCCACTTTTCAAATGCGGTACGAAAGCCACAATTGCCCGTTGTTGGAAAGCAACATCAGTTTCCCATATCGTGCTTGTGTGAGGCCTTGAGAAGCATCTGTTCTTTGGAGTGCTGTATTTGTGAGTCAGTGTGGGTATGTAATCCCTAATGAGGGGGGGGTAGGGCAGTAGCGCAGCGGGTTAAGCACACGTGGCACAAAGACCAGCGTAAGGATCCCAGTTCGAGCCCCCGGCTCCCCACCTGCAGGGGAGACGCTTCACAGGCGGTGAAGCAGGTCAGTAGGTGTCTATCTTTCTCTCGCCCTCTCTGTCTTCCCCTCCTCTCTCCATTTCTCTCTGTCCTATCCAACAATGAACAACATCAACAACAACAGTAATAACCACAACAAGGTTACAACAACAAGGGCAACAAAAGGTGAAAAAAGAAAAAAAAAAAAAAAAGGCCTCCAGGAGCAGTGGATTCATGGTGCAGGCACCGAGCCCCAGCAATATCTCTGGAGCCAAAATAAATAAATAAATAAAAAGTCTAATGAGGTTTATTACATTGATGGCAACATCTACTTAATGATTAACCACTTTAATGTTTGGTTTGGTGTGGTTAACTTCATGTATTTTAATTTTACAGCTTTGTAAAGACAAGATCAAATAGAGAGCTCTGAGATAAAGCAGAATGAATTGTATTTTCACCTTTCCTTTTCTATAAAAATGAGCAGTATTTTCTTATTTGTGCTGAAATATCAACCTACTTAGGAATCCAAATTCTTTTATGAAACTGATGGGAAATCTGTCTTTCTACCACCAAGATTTTGTTTCTCTCAATAGGGGTACCATTTTTTTAAAGCTGCAAGTCTGTTTTTAATCTCAAGTTTAGTTAAGAAACAATTCTGATGGAGGTAGAGGTTTGCCAAAGAAAAATGCTTTCCTGCTGCTAAAGAAATGATGAGGCAGGCACTGTGTTTATTTTCGTAACAGTGTATTTTGATCCTGCGACAAATGTTTCACCAGGGCCTTAGCATTCTTCCTATTCTAAACTAAATTGTGTATGTTAACATTTTGATCTGTCTCAACTTCTAAAAACACTAGGATACATTGTTGGTATTGAAGCCTTTCTTTCTGGTTTCATGTAGGTTTAATTCAATTACATGCTTGGGGAATGCCTCCCATTTACAAAGTATGGAGTAGGTGCTATTGTGGGATAAAGGCCGATTGAACCAATGGGGGCTCCCCATCTGGGAGGTAGGGCAGGCCCATTCCCAAGCAACCTGGGTTTGAAGCAGAGAGTATAATAAAGCCTGAAGGGATCGGAAACACTGTAAAAGGGAAACAAGGAAGGAAGTGTATATAAATAAGGAAGATCCTGAAAGTCATCTTGGAAGAAATAGAAGTTCTGAAAGGGGTGAAATTGAGCATAAGCTTGCTGGGGAAAGCAAACATGAGGAGATGGGCTGAAAGCCTTTAAGTCTTGCGCAGCAGTGGCACTGAGACGGAGGCCGTGCCGAGGGGTCCAGTAGAGAGGACTGGCCAATGCACTGTCTACTATCCATTCACTGCTCGCTCTCTCCTTCACCAGGAGCTGTCATCGGTGACTGTAGTTCAGTTCATGATTCAGTCCAAGTACTGAGAGCCACCAGAGGCTACAGAGAGTTGAAGGAGAGGTAGAAAGATTAGCAGTCAGCATATCTTGAATGTTAGCGAGTATGTGGATGGCTTGGGAAAGCCCTGCATTCCTGCTTTTTCTTCTACGGGAGTCGGGCCACAGCGCAGTGGGTTAAGCGCACATGGTACAAAGTGCGAGGACCCTAAAGGATCCCAGTGCGACTCCCCACCTGCAGGGGAGTCACTTCACAAGTGGTGAAGCAGGTCTGCAGGTGTCTCTCTTTCTCTCCCACTTTCTGTCTTCCCCTCCTCTCTCCATTTCTCTCTGTCCTATCCAACAACAACAACAACAATAAAACAAGGACAACAAAGGGGAGTAAATAAATAAATATTTTAAAAGAGTGGTTTACAAAATTGCAAAATAACAAGGGTACAATTCCACAGTGTTCCCACCACCGGAGTCCTGTGTCCCCATTCCTTCCACTGGAAGTTGCAGTAGTTCTCCCAAGTGCATAGATGTGGGCTGACGATTATTTCTAGACCTATCTATTTACATATCTGTATTTTTGCCCATTTTTTTCTATGGCCCTGCCTTCTCTTCCCTTTTAAGTCACACCTACACCTATTGCTCTTTCCAGATGGCTCCTGCTTTTCTTTTCTTTTTTTAAATTTTTATTTATAAAAAGGAAACACTGACAAAAACCATAAGATAAGAGGGATACAACTCCACACAACTCGTACTACCAGAACTCCGTATCCCATTCCCTCCCCTGATGGCTTTCCTATTGTTTATCCCTCTGGGATCATGGACCAAGGGACATTATGGGGTGCAGAAGGTGGAAGGTCTGCCTTCTGTAATTGCTTCCCCGCTGAACATGGGCATTGACAGGTCAATCCATACTCCCAGCCTGTCTCTCTTTCCCTAGTGGGGCAGGGTTCTGGGAAAGTGGGGCTCCAGCACACGTTGTTAGGGTTGTCTGTCCAGGGAAGTCCGGTTGACATCATGTTAGCATCTGGAACCTGGTGGCTGAAAAAAGAATTAACATATAAAGCCAAACAAATTGTTGGCTAATCATGAATCTAAAGGCTGGAATAATTCAGATGAAGAGTTGGGGACAGTCTCCGTTTTGTAGATAGTTAGTAGGCCTGTTTTAATTCTATTCCAAAGGGCCCATGACTATACTAGTTGGATTTTTTGTTTGTTTGTTTGTTTTTCTGAGCCTGACATCTGATATACAGGTGGATCCAAGTTATTGTCTGGGGAGATGATGTCATAGCTGGAAAAAGGACCAGAAAGCTGGATCAGGGAAGAGAGTAGCTCCCAAATATGGGAAAGGGGTATAAATATTGTTGACTATAAACCCCATCGATTTGATGTGATCTGGGGCCCATATTCAGCTTAGGAGCCTATGTAGCCTCTGCATCCCTGTAGGTCTGAGCTCACACTCTGTGGTCATGAGTAGGAATGTCCCAAGCTGCCCCAGTATCAGGACCCGTCTCCCTCAGGTGGTCCCTGCTCTTCTAACAGGCTCCTCAGTGAGTGGGCACTGCCCATCCTGGTACCGCACTCGGGTATAGAATAGTGCTTCCACATGCCCAGTGTTGCTTTTCGTAGTGTTAATTACTTTTTTCTTAACTTACAAGACTGAGAACAACACTTGGGGGTTCAACGTATGTATAATTACATTTCAATAGATGTAGTCAGAACAAAGATGAGACAAAAGAAAAGAATGTCTGGAGCAGTTTTGAAATACCTTCCCCCCTACCCCCCCCCCCCGCAAACTCCACCCAGGGGCTTATGCACCATACTAGCCCTTGAACCTTGGACCGTCCTGTTGTGATTTAAATGCTGACTTGAGACTCCTGTGTGCAATAAAAGTTCCTGTGACTTTTTTTTAAAACTTTCTTGAATGTTTTACATTCAAAGGTAAATACAATAGTTTGTACGTGCTAACATTTCTCAGTTTTCCATATAACAATACAACCCCCCACTAGGTCCTCTGTCTTCCTTCTTGGACCTGTATTCCTCCCCCCACCCCAGTGTCTTTTACTTTGGTGCAATACACCAATTCCAGTTGAGGTACTACTTGTGTTTTCTCTTCTGATCTTGTTTTTCAACTTCTGCCTGAGAGTGAGATCATCCCTCCTGTGATTTTTGAGCAAAGAAATGAAATGATTCAAGTCATAGGATGAGGAAAGTGGTGGCCGTGGAGCATGATCATGGGGGAGAGGGTGCTGTCAAAGCTGGGAACCCCATTCCAAGGCCATGACAAAACCCAGGCAGAAGGCTTTGAGGGTAGCAGACAGGAAGGGTCAGATGCCAGACACGTTGACATCACAGAGTCAGCAGGATTGGGCAGCTAATTGGATGCCGGGTGTGAGGAAGAAGAGAATGGTAATGATGACTTGGACATTTCCATCCTGAACAACTGGAAGGGTGGCCATGGCATTCGCCAAAATAGAAACACAGGAGACGCCTGACTCACCTGCCTGGACGCTCAGGGCCACATCCAAACCCTTCCTGTGAATCCTGAGAGCGGAGTTCAGCTCAGTCAGTGGTGTGGGTTTTCTTTGGGCTCTTAGTGGACTCTTCCTAAGTCTTCCCTACACCTGTCAGAAAAGCGGCCTGTTGGGTGAGTGACTCGTGAGGATTCTCTGCCTGGATATTTTACCGGAAGGCACCGCTAGAGAGTGCCCTAGCAATCTAAAGCATGAAGGACAAGCAGAGCACAGCTCACAGATTAGAAGTGGTCCGGGGTTCTTAAAACACCTTGAGAACTTTGTGGAACAGTTTTATCTGTTGTTATTTAGATTCCAAAAAGTAGTATTGCTTCAGAGATTAAAAAAAAATTACAGGGACTGGGCTGTGGCGCAGCGGGTTAAGCGTGCGTTGTGCAAAGCGCACAGACCAGCATTAAGGATCCTGGTTCGAGCCCCCAGCTCCCCACCTCCAGGGGGGTCGCTTCACAGGTGGTGAAGCAGGTCTGCAGGTGTCTATCTGTCTCTTCCCATCTCTGTCTTCCCCTCCTCTCTTCATTTCTCTCTGTCCTATCCAACAACAACAGCAATAACAACAACAAGGGCAATAAAAAAAAAAACGGGAAAATGGCCTCCAGGAGCAGTGGACTTATAGTGCAGGCACCGAGCCCAGCAATAACCCTGGAGGCAAAAAAAAAAATGCACCTCCGAAACCAACAGCTAATTCTGATCAAATGTAGTGGAATGGATGAATAGGCATGCTCAAGGTCACTGCCATCCATCCAGATGTCCAGGGGTGGGAGTTAGTAGGCGGGGACTGTAGAAGCAAATGGCAGAGTCGCCTCTGAGTTTAACTAGAGCTCAGGAACTTCGGGAACTTCACAACAAGAAGTGACTGATGTTGCTGCCATGCAGAGACTCCAGGAAGGCTCTGAGGGTCACCAGGGAGACCCATCTGTCAGATTGAAACCCACACCCGGCAGTGTGGCATCTTGAGGTGATTGCCACAGGGTGTACACTGTCCTAGATTCAGGCGTAAATTCCTGTAATGCCAGACAAAGAATCATTTGTAGGTGTAACTCATTCCTGACCCTTTTCCAAAAATGGGGGAAAAGATGCATTGTTTCTCTTATCAATGAAAAGCCCTTGCATTCACAAGCTAAAGGAGATGTTTAAAAGGTGCTTTAACTCCTGAAAAAAGCAGGCTTTTTTTTTCTTTTCTCCTGACTTGTCTGGTCCATTTCCATCCATCCTCTAGCCTTACCTTAAACCGTAAATGTTACCCAGGTGTAAAGGAGCTCAGGTATCCATTGTCACTTCCGCCATAGATTCACTGGTCCTCTCCCCAGACTGTATTTAAAAATATGTTCCATGCTGAACTTAGCATACTTAACTCCCCAAACAAATGAAATGATTCTTCTCTCTATTTAGAACCAAGTACATGGGTTAAGAATTTTACTTCTTTTCCAGTGCTCCCTACAACTTACACAGACCCAGTCCCTGTGCTCAACTTCCCATGCCCCCATGCCCCTCCTACCCTTGAGTCCTAGTGATGGCTAGAAGTTAATGAGATAAACTGTGAAAGCCACAGGATTGAGAAGACATCTCATTTTCTCATGTTGTGGACACTTGGGAACTCTCAGCTCAGCTTCTGTGTTCACACCAAACACATGACTAAATGTGTCACTCTGAAAACTGAAGCTGCTGAAGAATTCAGTCTTTACTCATCATTCCCTCTTTCTTAGCCTTTCAGACCTTCAGCACTCTGCCTCCAATATGCTTAGATGACCTTCAGCTTCTGAAATAAGCAAGCAAGTACCCAGTCCACCCAGTTTTCACCCTGGCATTCTCCCAGCTCTCAAAAGACACTGCTGGACTCCACTCCTCCATCTCTCCTTCACTCCAGTGAGCTGGCTTCCATCCCACAACTGGATGGGAGTTATTTTTGCCATCCCACCCAAAGACCCACCGTAGTGCCATGTCCACTGCCCTGTTTTCTGAGCTCTTCCCTCTTGAGTCTAAAGCAGACCTTAACGTGACTCAAAATTTCCTTCCCAGCTCCTTCACCTGGGTTCTTCTAACATAAATTGTCAGGGTACTGTCCAGAATATCAAGCAGGGGAAAAAAGGTCCCCCCCTACATTTATGGCTCCTCCTTGTTTCCTTTGATGACCCCTTTGACTTCATGAAATGCTTGGAGGTGCCTGTTTTCCATGAGGTGGCCCAAGTCGCTTTCTGCTCTCATGCCTAGGGATCACCCTACCACCCCCTTAGCATGGCTGTGACCTCTACCCAGCAGACTCCCCATTCAGCAGGGTTTGCCACCACTCTGACCTGAATTCCAAGTGGTTGCACCAAATTCTGCATGTGTGAGGCCCCATTGACCATTTCCTTCATTCTCTCCTTGTCTGATGCCTACTGGTGCCATAGCAGAGGACCACAAACATAGTGGCTTAGATGGCCACAAACTTAGAGGTCTAGAATTCTTCTTGCAGAAATAGTGAAATGTTTTGTCGGGGCTTTTTAGAGTAGAAACAGTTCTTTGCTTGGCCTTCCCCATCTCCTGGTGCTCACCTTTATTCCTTAGTTTGTAACCTCTTTCTCCACCTTCACATCCAGAAGTAAGGCATTTTCAAATCTCTCTCTGATCTCTGATTCTATCATCACATCTCCTTTCCTGCCTAATGCCCTCTTACTTTTCTCTTAAAAGATCTTTCAGAGCCACATTGGTCTAGCTAGAGAATCCACAAGTCTTGAGATCCTTAGCTTAGCCATATGTGCAGATGCCCTTTGCCATAGTTCCTAGGGACTAGGACTCAGACACTGTTGGGGTGGTCGTTATCTATACCCCAAACCATCCCTCTCCTGGACTCTGCTCCCAGTGAGTACTTTCCTGTCCGTTTAGTCCGTGGAGCTGCAGCTTGCAAGTCCACACCCACCCACTCCTCTGTCTCTTGTCCCTCCCACTGTAAATTCCCCCAGCCCAATGTGTCCTATGTCAGAACCTCTTGTCAAAACCCAATCAGTTGTTTCTCCTTCATCATCTTTGTCCAAGCCCTTGACTTTTCTGCCCTTCACTCAGAAAATGCCATCCAAATGTGCTTTCCTGCCTCCTGCCCTAGCCTGTATGTTTAAGATATACAGACATATGTCACTGTTGTGTGTGCTACCTCACACTTGTCACCAAAAGTCTGGTTTCCCTCCACCTCCGCTCACCCACAGTGAGTCATCATCACCTCACACCCGGAAGAATGTCTGCTACCAGAAGGACATGAAACAAACGGTGCTAACTAGCATACAGAAGAGGGGGAGCCCTCAGGCAGCACTGTCGGTGGGAATGCACACTCGCACAGCACTTGGCAGGGCTCCTCTCCCTCTGAGGCCTCAATACTCATCTCTCTGACCTGACCCCCATCACTTGACATTGGCTGTCGAGTGTGTGTTCACTTCCTCGAGATCCAGCTGTGTGTGTGTCCTCGGCACACGCAGCACAGTGCAGGGCACGCAGGAGCTACTCGGTAGGAGTTGAGGGAGCTTGCTCTCGAAAACAAGCGAGTGAGTCATCTTCCCAACGTAGGCAGAGCCCACTGAGGTGAGCATTGATTTCCCTGTTCTGTTGGCTTCCCAGGTCGGACAGTCTATGTACACAGAAGAACTGTGGCTTACTTCTTGTAGCCTAGTCAGCAAACAGCGTTAGGTGTACTATAGATGCCTCATTACTATGTGGACCTGGATTGGATGGTCTTTGTCCATCACAGCTGCATGAACTTAATTCAAATAAAGTCAAACATAAACTTGGTTTAGGGAAGAAGGCCAAAATTGGCATCCAGGCTGCCGCCAACACTACAAGAGACATCAAGCCTCCCCAGCTCAGTCTGGCTTCTGTGACTGAGTTGTGGGTGGTCTGAGGTTGATTACTTCACCTTTTAGAACTTGTGCATCCTTATTTTTAAAACTTGCCTGTCCCTACCTCGGAATGCTCTCGAGTGGCGGGAGCAAAGTCAGGCCTGCTGCATGGCACGGCCCCAGCAGGCTAGGGCTGACTGCAAAGCAGGAAGTCCTGGACTAAACTGAAGCCATTTGTCCTTACACTGATCATTTAAAGACCTACTGGCTATTGAAAACACACAAATATTACCTGAGGACAATGGCGGAGGCAAGTCAGGCTGTGGGGAACTGTGAGGCTGAGCATGATGTGGACCGCCTGTGAAAAACGGGTGCCTGGAGGTACAGCCACCCCATCAGTCTCCCCGATCCAGGGTCCAGTGGAGGAGGGGGGCTTGGCCTCCAGGATGTTTGTCCCCCTGTCAGTCTCCCTTCCCCACAAGAGCCCCACATTCGCTAACACAATAGTTCACTTCCTTGTTCCCAAACTAGTTGGTCCGCTTACTCTACGGTTACTAGAAGCCCCCTCACCACTTCCCTGTCTCCCATTCCTTTTGACCATACATGGCCCGGTTCCCCCTGCCCATACAAAGACCCTCCCCACCCCATCCCACCCCATGTGCCTGCTGATAATCTCACCTCCTCATTCCCAAACTAGGGCTAGGGCTGACTGCAAAGCGGGGAGTCCTGGACTAAACTGAGGCCATTTCTCCTTACATTGATCATTTAAAGACCTATTGGCTATATCGGAGATGCACAAATATCCCTGGGGACAATAAAAGGAGATGCCTGGGGGAAGTACATTGTGACAACAATTATGCCAGTGAGTGTGACAAGGCTACAGATGGCCTAAGAGCTGAAGCTGCTGTACCCACTGGGAGGCTTTCAGAAAAGGAGCCTTTTTATCACCATTACAGCTTCTCTATTAGCTAGACTCGGACCAAAAACCAGATCTATGTGACTTGTAGCATGAGTGACAGACTGTGCTTCCATTGAAATATATAAAGAGGCCCTATTGCTGACCCTCACCCACAGACACCCTGCTTCCACTTACAGGCATTTGTGATGAGTATTATTAGTTTGTGTAGTTAAATAGCTGATGTTAGGATATATGGGGAGAAGTTAGCAAACTTTCATTAGCTAAAAGTTAGTGAACTTTAATATTATACAAAGGTTAACCAGAAGAGAGCCCCCCTAGTGTGTGCTTACCTTACAGCAGAAGATTTCTTTAGGTGGACAGCCTACTATGGTCTAGTCAGACCCATCCAAGAATGGGTTAAGAAGGAAAACTATTAGATTTCGCTCCAGAGAAAAACATTTATTCAGACAGAAGGTCAGAAGAGGGAGATGGTCAAAACACAGATGGTCATTTCAAGGGAACTTTCAAGGGAAAATCTAGACTTCTCCTGACCAAGGAAACTTTCAAGGGTAGATTTAGACTACCCCAGACCCAGGAAACTTTCAAGGGGAGATCAGGATGCCCCAGACCTAGGGAACTTTCTAAGGGAAACATACCTATAATAATAATGTTGTTTAAGGTTATTCTTGATGTTAATGAAAACAATTATACATGATGTCATCTGTATCCTTGATGTTAATGAAAATAATCTTACATAATGTCAACTATATCCGGGCAAAAAGTGTTTAAATAATAAACCTCTGCAGACAGAGAGAGAGAGAGAAAGAGAGAGAGAGAGAGAGAGACACCTCTCTCCTGCACCTGATGTGTCTCACTTCATTCATCTCGCCAACTCCCCCTTTCCTTCAGGGACTCTTAATTACTTTCGGCTCCTGGCACTTGAGATCAGACAGTAGAGTAGAAAAGCATCTTGGGAAAAGGTACCAGCTGCCACATGAGTGAGCTATCTGGTGATTCTGCTTTGGAAAATAAGGCAAACATTTTGCTTGGGGTTGTGGGCTACTAAGGCTTTTAGAAGCCCTTTTTTATGCCAGTGGAGACAGTGTAGAAGGCAGCCATTAGTGCTCTCTTCAGTATAACATGGACACTTATTATAGGAATTGGATCTCTTCTTCCCATCTGGCTCTTCAACTTGTGGCTAAGTATTCAAAAGAGAACAGACTTGCTGTGTTAACCTACCTGTCAGGAACTGTTTGTGTAGAAGCCTGAAGTTTAAGGACCTTGGAAGCCATTACTGGCTAACTTAACAGAAATCCCTTTCTTCCTCAGGGTCACCCAGTCTTAAATAAAGCTACAGCCTTGGATCACTCTATCATTCTTGGGTCCTGCTCCCCACAGCAGGGAATTCAGGGCATGATTATTCTTCAAGGACACCAAGGCTAGCTATCCCCCAAGATAAAATCCTTTTACGGGCAGAAAGGAATTCAAGGTGGGCCAGGCAGAGGCGTGCAAGAACCCATGCAAGGATCCGGGTTCTAGTCCCTGATCCGGTTCCCCACCTGCGGGGGGGGGGCACTTCACAAGTGGCAAAACAGGTCTGCAGGTCTCTATCTTCCCCATCTCTCTCAATTTTCCTCTGTCCTATCCAATAAAAAATGGCTGCCAGGAGCAGTGTATTCATAATGCCAGCACTGAGCCCCAGTGATAACCCTGGAAGAAAAAAAAAATTCGGAGGCTGGGCGGTACTGCACCAGGTTAAGCACACATAGTACAAAGTTCCAGGATCCCAGTCTGAGCCTCTGGCTCCCCACCTGCAGAGGAGTCACTTCACAAGTGGTAGCAGGTGTGCAGGTGTCTGTCTTTCTCTCCCCCTCTCTGTCTTCCCCTCCTCTCTCTATTTCTCTCAGTCTTATATAACAACAACAAAAATGGGGGGAAATGGCCTCCAGGAGGAGTGGATTCATAGTGCAGGCACCAAGTCCCAGCGATAACCTTAGAAGCAAAAAAAAGAAAAAAAGAAAAAGAAATTCACAGTGACTTTGTCTAACATGGGGCATTCTGTCACAGCTGTGTTACTGTTTTAGAATATGTGAGCTTTTGTCATTGTCACATGATTCTGTTTTAGAATACATAAGCTTCCGTTGTGAGGCTTCTCAGTGTGATCTCTCCAAAGAGATCACTCAGTCCTGACTGTGTGAATGAACCTAGAGCTTGAGCCACACATAAAAATGTGCAGACTCTGCCCCCAGCCCTCTCCCATGCCAGGGAGCAGCTGAAGCACTTAGACTCGTACGGCCTTCCGTGTCCACTGTTGAGAAATGTCAGTTGTGAAGTTTCTTGACCCAAATTCTCCCTCTTCTCCACTTGTTTCTAATCTGTCTACCCAACCAGCTCTTCTTGCAACTGTGTTAATTATAGACAACCTTTTCTTATATGCATGCTCTGTAACCCCCACTCCCATCCTTCCTTCCTCTCAACTTCAGCCTAGTGGCCTTGATCAAAATTCCATTGTTCTCATATTCTCTCTCTCTCTCTGTCCCCTTTTCTCTCTCTCTTCTCTTTCTCTTCTCTCTCTGTCTCCTCTCTCTCTCTTCTTCCCATCTCCAGCCCCTGCCACACAGTCCTATAATACCATTCCAAACCTCCAAAAGTACTACTGTAATTTACTACTTGCAGAACAAGAAGGAGAAGAAGAAGAAGAAGAAGAAGAAGAAGAAGAAGAAGAAGAAGAAGAAGAAGAAGAAGAAGAAGGGCAAAAGAAAGCATTCTAGAATCCAGTGACAGTTTCAAGACTATCCAGCCAACCAGAAAAGGCATTCTAATGATGCCACTTTAGCAAAGAAAATAAATGGTGTTGAGATTTGAAGTGGACTTAGATGTGATAAAGAGCCCAAGATGCCAATCTCTAAGCACTTGAAAGTACTTAGAAACTCTCTTCAGAATTCTATGACAAACTTTATTCTTTTCTATTCAAGGATGCCTTTCCTGGAGCACCATTGAGGGATTATTTTCTCACAGTAAATCTCTAAGGCTGAGGCTTTGTTAAGGTTTTGCAAAAGAGCTCTGGAGGAACTTTTGAAAGAATAATGCTGAAATTCTTTTTTAAAAAAGATTTTATTTGTTTATACATGAAGAATGTTTGTCAGAGAGAGAGAAAGAACCAGCCATCACTCTGGTGCATGTGCTGCCGGGGACTGAACTCCGGACCTCACACTTGAGAGTCCAACGCTTTATCCACTGTGCCACCTCCCAGACCACCTGAAATTCCTTTCAAATAATTTTTTTTATGATAGAGAGAGAGCAAAAAAAGAGAAACAGAGAGGGGAGAGAAGAAGTGGGGAGCATATTCTGGCATATTCAGTGCTGGAGATTGAACTCACGACCTCATGCTTGTAAGTCCAGTGTTTTACCCATTGTGCCAGCCCCCTGGAAATAATGGCTGAAATTTTTTAGCAAGTCTAGCTTTGTTGTTATTTATATGTTAGTACCCAAGATAGCTATCCTCTTAAGACAAGGCACGTCTCTTTTCCTTTTTTATCTCTAGTTATTTATTTATTGGATAGAGAAAGAAATCAAGAGGAATGGGGATATAGAGGAGAGAGACAGAAACCTGCAGCCCTGCGTCACCACTCGCAAAGCTTTCCCCTTGCAGCTGGGGACTGGGAGCTCGAACCTGGGTCCTTGTGCACTGTAATGTGTGTGCTCAACCAGGTGTGCCACCACCCAGCCCCAACCATGTTTCAATATAGAGATCCCAGCAGTTGTGCTCATAACCACTCATGGGACATACTAGTTGTGTGTCGTAGAATGTGGTCCTCTTGCTTGTGTCCTGTATCAATTCTAGACTCTTCTTTCCAAGTGTTATCTTTACTTCTGTTCCTTCATGGTCTCTGTGATCCCAAGTGAGGCATTTGAAATCAGATGTACCGTTATCAGAAGTAGAGCAGATGTGCAGAAGATGAGAAGGAATAAGCACTAGCGTGTCTTCATGACATTGGTATTGGAACTTACTTGCTTTACACCTTGGGTCATTTTACTTAGCTTCCTTCTTCCTCAGTTTTTTTACACATAAATAATAACCTCCTCCCTTCCTCCTTTCTCTTTCATAACTGGGGCTTCACCACTCCAGGTTGACTTTTCCTTTCATATAGAAAAAGAGAGAAAAAGAAGCTTCCTTCAGTGTGGTGGAAGTCGGGCTCCAACCTGGGTCACATGCATGACAAAGGCAGGCATGCAATCCAAGCCGGCTACCTTGCTGGCTCAACTCATAGCTTTATCTCAACCTTTTAAATCTTTGGTTTTAAAAAGCATTTCTTAGAAATCACTAGTAGAAATGACTCAACCATCAAAACTTGCCAGTTAAATGTGCATTACCCCACCACCACCACCACCTCTGGCATGAGTAGGGAACCACCCTCTCTAGCTATGCTACAGTGGGGCTTTCTAAATGGAAATGAGTGCAAAGGAAAGGAAATTAACAATGGTGTCCTGCCGTCACAGCAGTCCCGTGTCACGTGTCACGTGCCCGGTAGCCACATGTGCCGGTGGCTACTCCCTGGGACAGCACAGCTGGAGAACATTCCGTCAGCACAGGGGGCTAGGCTGTTGGCTGTGAGTGTGAGAGGGACACTGTTTCTGTTCTCAGTGATTCATGTAAGGAAGTGTCCATACTCATTTTGTTACCAAACATCCTTTCTCTTGAAACGCTCCTCTGATTTTTCTCCTTAAGAGCATAGAGTGCTGTGTGAGTGGGTTTCCAATCATGGAGCCACCTAGTCTATTTATTATTTCTGAAAGAAATTAGCTTCAACTGGGGAGATCTTTTTATTTCAAACATTTTATTAGATTCTATTTACAACCTTAACATGTCATTTTTAAGTTTACAATGGCCACTGGCCACTGAAAGTTTTTCTTAAGTGTATCAAATTTTAGAACCCAGGCTGTAATTATCTTCAAGAGTGATTTTCTGACATGGGGAAACAGCTACTCAAGAGACTTCACAAGAAATCCACCACTCAATTCAGAATTTCTTGGTGTCCTTTAGAATTCTGCCGCTTGGGTGCAGAGGTTACTTAAAACTTTAGATTCTTTCTTGTATTTAAAAGCTGAATAAACAGTTTTCTCCTCTTCAGGGGTTTCAAAGTTTGAAGTTTTCTCTTTATCCTTTGATTTATTATTATTATTCTCTTAGAATTATGGCACTTCTCAGAATGCTGGGTATACACACCATTAAATCTAGGTTTCTGTTATTTTAGTTAACTATCAAACGTGGAGAGTTGATTATGTAAATTATCACTATAACTAAGATGTGTGACATTCATGTAAATGAAGATATGCTTTATATTTTAATTAGGCACTTTCAAGATTAATGATCTTATCAGATTGTTTTCATCTTAACTTTTAATTAATTTGGCAGGATTTGTTCATTAGTTTTTACTTGAATGCCACTTGCAAGTGTAATGTTCTTACATTTCAATAATTTGACTGCAAATTCATGTGGACAGGAGAGATGGAAACATTAATTTTAAAATATTGGCTAAATGGAATCTTGGAAGGTATTGGAGGCACTTTCTCTGGGGACAGGACAAGTATGTTCAGCAAGTATATATCACTCCTCAGGGAGGGATTTGTTACATAGCCTACCTTGTGCCAAAAATGGAGCAAAGGACTATGGGGGAGGTAAAAGCCACATCCTGGATTTGACAAGAGGTTTCCAACAAAACTGAACAGACTTAACTACAAACAAAGCAACATAGTGTATAAATCCAGATAAAATGTAACCAGGAAAAAAAAATCTAGTACTTAAGTTCAAAAGAGGTCACATACACAATAGCAGAATCAGAGAGACTTGAATTAACACCAGTTCTAAGTGAAAAATACTTGGCAGTATCATTTGACTAAAAGCTCTAATAGGAGGCCAGTGTGAACATAGGGACCAAATAATGTACTTTGAGGCTACTTTAATAGAATCATAGCAACTAAAATGGAAAAATCATTAGGGCTGCTGTTCTCTGCATTGGTGAGAGTACAATGAGTAAGGGAGGGAAGTGGGAAATGGCCAGGCTGAAAGTGCGCGCACCCCCGCACACGCACAATCCTGATTTCCATGATAAAGCTGAACAGCTTTAACAGAAATAACCTCCTTTACTCCCTGACAGTAAAGTACTCACACATTTTCTCTACAAGTAATCATTAATAAGGCATGTGAAGTATATTCAGAAATACGTTGTTTCTTTACCAACTATCAAAATACCTCAAGTGATTACTTCTCAGTTTCAACTAAAGCCTTTTTAATGCACTTGGTTTTGCAGTCATCTTTCACCAACAGCTTTGTCGACTGGTTTCTGTAATCCTTTGTGTTCAACCACAGGTTTCAGTACAGGTATTTATTTATTTATTTTAAAATTTTCTTTTTACAGACATTTATTGTTTATTAGATAGAGACAGAGAAATCAAGAGGGGAGAGCCATCTCCTAGCCCAATATAACATGGCTATCATGATGAAATCACTTTGGCAACTTGTGACGTTTTGTTTCTAAATTTAACTTCTTCATGTGAATTAAAGTTTAGCCTAATTTGAAACATGGTTTATCTAATCTACTTTTTAAATTTGTATCTAAATCTCCCCTTGTACATATTTAATTAAAGTTCAAGTTTCATTTTAATTCCAGTTCCAATTTTATTTAAATTTTAATTTATTGAACTTCCAGATACAGTAGGAAAAGAGTATTAGTCATTAAAAATTGATAAATGGATTCAACAACATCAGACTGAAATCAGAAGTAGCTGAAACGATCCTGTGGCCTGTGGGGGGGGGGGGGCTGGGTGGTGGTGCACTGGCTGAGTGCACGTATTGCAATCCTGTTACATATGAAGTGCCGACTTTAATTAAAAATAGCTTTCAGATGGAAAGTTTACATTCCTTCTCTTTTGTTAGACTTTTAGCATTGTTGGATTCTTCTTCCACCCTTTATTCACTTCATATTCAGAGCTACCGGTCATTAAAATACCATATTCCACTTCAAACTACTAATGTGATTTAAACTACAATATAAAATTTTGGTACGATTGCCCTCTTGGAAAAATTAACTGTGGGTGAATTCACCTCCTTGTAGAAAAGCTTGGTAGGGATCCCAGTGTGAGCTTATTATGTACAAGAAGACTCTCAAGACAGTTCTGAGCTGTTTTCTACAGTGTTAGGGACAGAGGAAAAGAAATGGTTAAGTATGATAATATGAAGGATCACTCGGCTGTGTAGATGGATCTTCTCTCCTAAGGAGCGTGAGTATTCAGCACATAACTGATGCAAAGAGACGCTTCTCCTGAGTTCTAAGCTGAACTGACCGCCTACATAAACACCAGCCTTGGAACACTTTAATCAGAAACGCATCCCAATTTTTCAACAAGTGATCCTTTTGTGTATTTTCTCCTGATGGTGAGACAACCCCCTCCCCCAGTTGTATACACTCAGCACACCTTCTGCATGACGTCACCTGAGATTGGCCCAGTCTAGAGTCCACAGTGGAGAAGACCACTGTCATCTTCCAGAACAAAGGGCTCGGAAACACTGGGTCCCCTTGAAAGTAGGGTGTGTCGGTCTGCCAAGAGAGAATCTACTCTGCCCGGCAGGTCCGCAGAGGCTAATTAAATGAGAGAAGGGCCTGTGAAATAGCTCGCTTGGACAGCGTGCTGCTTTGCCATGCATGCAACCCAGGTTCAAGCTCCAGCCCCCGCTGCATTGAAGGAAGCTTTGGTGCTATAGTCTCTTTCACTCTTTCTGCCTCTCTGCTTCTATCTAAAGTGACAATAATAATAGGAAGAAAAGGACTCAAACTAGGAGAAAGTGTTCGATGAGTTGGATCGATTCTTCAGGTCTTTCTTCCTTGCCTCAGATGCTTTAGTGTGCTGGTGATGTTAATTCATTCACAAAGGCAGTGTGCAGAATTTCCAGTGGGAGGGACAGTCAAGGGTGGACCCTGGCTGCCTGGTTGCCATAGTGATGACATTTGAGCTTGGTTGAAGTGGTGAATCTGATTAGTGGGTTCCACGTCCCCCCCTCCTTCCCCCCTCATTTCACCCAGTCACACAGGAAAAGAAACTCCCAAGAAGATTGTTCCATTTATATCTGATGAAAATACAAATATGTTTCCCGCCAACTCATCTTAGAGAAATGGCAGGAGAGTAGAGAAAATAGGAATGATTTCTCTTCTTCGCAGAAGCTTAGTCATCTTTGTGCGCCAGGACCCCCGAGGGCCCAGAGGAAGGAGCGGGCTGCCCGGGAGGGACTTCTCTCTTTTCTGCCCTCAATTACCTTTGTTCGGATTAGGTAACTGATTAGCAACCGCCAGTAGATGGCGCTGTGTAGTTTAGTGCTAAATTGAAAGGCTCCCGCTTGGTTCCGGGTTTGGTCGGTCAGGAAGTCAAGAAAAGAGAGCTTCCTTTCTGATTTCCTGCCACCGAGGCAGCCATTGGATCTGCCTGAATACCAGTTCTATCTGTTCTAACGTGTCGCCACAGGTCATTTGGACACATTTTCTAAATTCAGAGCAGGGAAGAAAGAAAAGGAAAAAAACATGCCACTTCTAAGAGGCAACTTGTCACAATGTCGCTATTACTTTCACCTTCTGGAAGATGAAGGGAAGCATCTTGTGTGCCCTCAGAAGTGTACAGTCTCTCAGCCGTTCGTCTGGGGCTCTCCCCGTCATCCACTAGCTCACTCAGAAGAGGGGTTCATTGAGGTTCGTCGACTTGGCTGTGGAGAAACCAGTAAATATTGGAGAATGAGCTCTGACAAATTAATGGAGAGGGAAGAATATGTGAGAAAAGTATGCCCAGGTTGGGGAGTTGACCCTTCTCCGGGGACCTTTCCTGGCAGCTTCACACACACTCCCCCCACCTCCACCCCCACCCCCAGGAGATAGGAACTAATGGGGGAGGGGGCGCTTGCAGGACACTCAGTTACTCTAGTTAATGATCATTGAGCTCCCAGAAGGGTTCCTGTGACCCTGCCCCCCAGGGTCACAAAGTCCTTTGTGGTTTCCCAGAGCTAAATGGGACATATCAATGTTGACTCCAGAAATCAGAAATGCCTGAGTTTCGGATCCTGGATAAGGAGACCCTTCTGACTGTCCTCTATAGGGATATGATTTCTTGACTGTTAAAAGATAACTTCAGCTGTTGTTAATGATTTTCTAAACCTCTGGCTGGCTTTTCTTGCTTCTTTCTTTTGGTGCAGAAAAGGCTAATTATAGTTATGTAGATTTTAAATTGATATTAACTTACAGGAGGTACCGAAGTCAAAATTTTCCTCAGGATTTTAAGTTCAAATTACAAATCTTATTTTTCTGCTTATAATTCTGGTGACTTTTGTATATAATAAGAACAAATAGTTTCACAGAAGGTTTTGATTAGTGTTGAGTCAATTAAGTTGGACAATCTAAGCTCAAACAATTGCTCTCATTTCTAAACTTAATTAACTAAAATTCCTTATACATTTTGATCTGCATTTATAAAGCTAATATATCCCTTTTTTTTAACCGTTCAAGTATCTAACTGGGCAAACGTACAAACCTAACAGGCGAAATCATTTTTTAAAACTTTCATAAATCTAATATGCATGCATTTACTCAACAAATGTACATATTTAAGTTCATTACCATTTAAGCTTTAAATATCTCAACTTATTCCACTAAAACTTTCAAATGTTTAGGTTTTTTTTTTCCATTTAACCTTTTCAGCATTTTAAGTTTACTAAATATTTACAGTAACCATACTTATTTAATTTAGAGTGTTGAACATTTACCTGAAGAGTTCAATATTATTTTCCAAACAGTAAAATTCTATTATGCTTTTAAAGTTATAATTACAAATCTAAAGTCAGTCTAACATTTAAAACTGGAATCAAAAGACTGATACATTTAATCGCTTGGCAAATATTTACTGACCAAGGGAATATGTCCAGTTTCTAATAAGCCCACGAACAGACTCTCATGCCTGAGGCTCCAAGGTCCCAGGTTCAATCCCCCACACCACTATAAGCCAGAGCTAAATAGTGCTCTGGTAAAAAAAAAAAAAAAAAAAAAAAGAAGAAGAAGAAGAAGAAGAAGAAAAAAAAAAAAACTGGGTGTGGAGATGGGGTGGAGGTGGGGGAGACAGCATAGTGATTGCACTAATATAGCAAAATCTCTTAAACTTTAAAAACATTTTTAATCACATGCCTCAATTGTCACCGTAATTGCTAACTCTGTTCCTAAACTTAAAATAAAGGAATCATGCTTCCACCATGAGCTGTGTGTGGTGTTGGTATGGCAGCTTCTGGAGTAAAGAGCTGACCCAAGGTTGGGTGGGGCATGGCCTCCACTGTGTGCCCTCTTAAGACATAGCTTTATTCCAGAACCGCCAGATCTGTATCTCACTTGACTTGAAAGAAGTTGGTTTTCTTTGTATTGTCTTTCTGGCAAAACCTCTGGAGATGTTTTCATTCTTCTCATCTGACTCTAAAGGCAATTCCAAGTTGTCCCATCGTATTCTGAATAAGTTCTCATCCTTTGTTTGGTTGTAGCTCTGCACTGAAAGTTCCCACATGTGCCCATCAACTGGAACCTCAGAGCTGTTGCCTCTACCAAGAGGTCGGTGCCCCCAGGCTGAGGTGCTGCCTAGAGAGAAGCCAGTGATCTACAATTCCCTGCATGCCCCACCGCCCTCCCTCCCTCCCTCCTTCCTTCCCTCCCTCCTGAGCCAGGCAGCCTCTCTCAGCCTAGGCACTCTATTCTCAGCTCCATCATTCTTCATTGTGGGGACTGCTCTGCATTGTGGGAAATGGCTTAGCTTTCTCCCCAGCCTCCATCTCCAGAAGCCAGTCGTTCCCCTCCAACTGTAACAGCCAAAGATGTTTCCAGACATTATCAGGAGACATTAAGTGCCTTAAGTGCATACTGAGAACCACTAACATGGGGTGACCAGTCGTGGACCTAACATAGCCGGCGACAGGATGTGGCATTCTAGCCTTCAGTCCCAGCCGCACCTGGTTTGCTCCCTGCCCTGGAGGTGTTTGGTGTGTGCCCCTGGTTCAGCCTCTCAGGCTGAACCCTGAGATTCTAGGAAAAGAGTCCCTGTCTTGCGCTAGCCCCCTCCCGTCAGCTTCCACAGCACTAGACAGTGTGTTTCCTGGACAAAAGGGCCTGTCAGCTCTTGGCTTTGTCTTAACAATTGCTACACAGATTCAGCTGTTGAAAACCTCTGCTGATTTTCACAAGGCATCATAAAGGAAGCATTTCGAAGTCATGATGTGCTGACATATGCTCATTGTCCATACCAGGACCCAAGCCTTACATCCACTTCCCAACTTTCCTTCTGTGCATAAATGGGGTTGAGTGGGGTGCGTCTTCAGTCCACACTGATGACGTTTTTAGTTATGGTAGTTTTAACAAAAAGAAAAAAAACTGATTGAAACCTAGGCAGGAAGTGAAAAGATGGAGGTTTAACCCTCAAACTGCTGATGGGCTGGAGACGAAAGGGGACCCCAGGCTTGCTCTCTCACATACTCCACAATCAATCAAAGGGACCTGCATCTTGCCTCCCATGAGGAACTGCCTGCTCAGTCCAGCTTTATCTCCGAACACTACCCTTGGAGATGAAGGACAGATGGCTCAAGTTACCTGATAAAAAAGGTTACACTGGGCGATTGCTGGAACCCATTTTGGGAAATAGGACCTTTGAAACCATGGCATCCTTGGGAAAGGCGCCTTTTGCGCTGCTTCCCTCTGCAGCTGGCTTGATGTTCAAGCCAGCACGGCTTGCATGCGCCCCTGCCTGGGCCCACCATTCCCAAGCAGACCACTTAGCCCGTCTTGCTCCACAAGGAGCCACCATGATTATTGGGGTTTTGCAAGAGCCTGTTAAGATGGTGGACTGAGAAGGGGCCAAATGAAAAACAGTGTCAGGGTACACCTTGCAGAGCAACTTTCTGATACCAAGGAGAGACTCCGCATGCAAGTCCATGGACAAAATATAAAATATAAAATGCCACTGAGATCCTTGTTTTGACTCCTGTTTGGAAAACAAAAAGTGCATTGTCCAGTGTAGTCAGCATCAAAACAGGATCAAGTGACATGCAAATGGGTGGAAATTCTGTTCCATCGGGGCTTCATAGAGCTGATGTTGACATAGGTGGAAATTACAGGATGAATGTCCTAAATAGAATAATTGAGTAGAAATTGAATTAAATCAGCCTGCCGGCAGAATTTATGCTAAAAAAAGTTGTCCTGCAATGTTGGAAAACTTTGAGCACATGAGGCTAGGTCCAATGAATAAAAGGCCACCCTTATGATTACCCTAGCCAGAACTTTAAAAAATAGTCTAATATTTTAAAGCAAGCACCGAAGATATTTGCATATCATATGGCTATTCCATTAAATAGCATATTGGAACTTTAGTATGACTAATTTTTGCATTACTGTCATCACGACATTCACATTATAGTTCACTCATTGTAGTAGCTATCTGCGGACTGTGGTCCACCTGTTTTATATAAAACATTTTATTAGCACACAGCCATACCTGTTTGTTTACATAGCATCTGTGGTTACTTTTGAGCTGTTACTGCAGAGTTGAATAGTTGCAACTTCTGTCTCTCATAGAGTGGAAAACACATACTATCTGGCCCTTTTGGGAAAAAGAAAAAAAAAAACTTGCTCATTCTGGCAAAATCATTTTACAACAGGTAGGAAGGCAGGGTTTTGTTGTTGGGCCATACTTAACTAGCAAGCATCTCACTTGAATCCACTACAGTGTTAGAAGGGGCTTGTGGAAGGGCGTGCAGAGAGAAAAGAACACTCACTGTTTAAGGAAGACACCTAATGGTCTGCTTGACTTTCTTTCCAAAGAGCTTTGTGTCTGAAGATTTGTCTATAGCGTCAAACTTGTGTCCAGAGCAACACAAATAACTCAGTGAGATTTACCACTTTTGGTAAATCATCCCTTTTGGGCACTGGGCAAAAAAGAATGGCAGACTTCATACTTGAATTTTTTTGATGACCTAAGGCAAGGAAAAGAGAGAAGTTATGTAAATGAAACCAGAAGAAAATGAGCAAAAAATTAAAAGAAGGGAAAAAAATCATGAAGCACAAATAATGACTCGAGTATAAATAGACTGTGTCTTGCACATTGCACTGAATCAAAATAATAGCTACCTTCATTGTTCTGCCATGTGTTGGGTCAATTACATGCTTTACCCATTAATGTCTGCTCCTTGGTGGTTCTTGCTTTATAGATGTACACACTGGGCTTGCGAAGCGTGAGGGCACTTTCCCTCTGAAGGAACTTAGAACTGTCTGCTGTGAAAATGGATCTCCTTCAATTAGGGTTTTCTTATGATTATGTTGAGTGACATATTGTATCACATTTTTTAAATGAAGCTATTCAGATGAGCAGCTAGCTAGTAACTGCTACTCTAGACCACACCTGCCTGGCAGGTGGTTTATTGGCATATCAGTTAGTTAAGGCCATGTAACAAACCGCCACCAAAACATAGTTGCTGAGAACAGCTACCTCAGAGTCTGCCATCCTCTACTTGAGGCCCAGTGTGCCCAGGTGCACTGCAAAGGGCTCTCCTTTTCCAGAGACCAGCAGGCAAACTGAGGCATATTGTTCTCACTGCAATAGCAGAGTTGCACAAGGGCAAGTGGAAACACCCCAGGCCTCCTGAATCCTGAGTTTTGGAGTAACACGATGACACTTCTGCTTAATTCTGTATTCTAAGCTTGGATTATCTGAAAATCAGGCCCAGAATGTTGCTTGTTTTCCACAGTAATTTCCTGCAGTCAAGAAGGCGGCCAACTGTTGTTCTCCACCCAGCCCTCACGAGAACAGCATCTGAGGTCCACATGGAGAGCTGGCCACACAGCCGCACAGAGTTCCTTGGACCCTTTTCAACCACCCGAGTCCTGCTCTATGCCAGAATCTAGCCCCCACCCCCCCAAGTAGTGCACTTGGCTAGAGAATGAGACTCCATTGTGTCTGGTGGAGTCCACTATCACTGATAGTCTTCGCCCACTAATGAAGGTGGCATCGTCCACGCTGATTGAAGATTTTTTTATTTTTATTTCTAAAAATGGAAATATCGACAAGACCATAGGATAAGAGGGGTACAGCTCCACACAGTTCCCACCACCAGATCTCCATATCCCATCCCCTCCCCTGATAGCTTTCCTATTCTTTATCCCTCTGGGAGCATGGACCCAGGGTCATTGTGGGTTGCAGAAGGTGGAAGGTCTGGCTTCTGTAATTGCTTCCCCGCTGAACATGGGCATTGGCAGGTCGATCCATACTCCCTGGCAGGGAGATACCATGATCACAATCGAAGAGTCTGAGGTGCACCGCAGGGGGAGAAGGGTATTTGTGTGTGCATGTGCTTGTGAAATGAAGGGACTGAATGCAGGCTTCACGTAATTAGATTCCTGCAACTCTGTGCTTGACAGCCAGAGCCTGCATTTTGGAATCCTTTCCTTGCTGTGGGTGGTTCTGAACAAGAGATGTTGGCTGACCCCAACTGTGTGATTAGATAGCTGCCTGCCATGCTCAGGCATTTATACAGCCATTACTAGCAAATCACAGTCCAAGTGAGGCTCAGCCAATTGATTTCCAGGCAGGAGGGATTGATCGCAGTGGATGTTCTATAGTTTCTTCTCATGACAGAGAGCAGGGCAGACGCTGGGCACACTTTCCCTAGCAGTTCACAGATCAGCTTTCTTCCTGCTGACCCCGCCACCACCATGAATGCAGCTTTCTTTGTTTCTGTTACTGTTTTGACAAGACAAAGAACTTCTGTTAGCCTCCCCTACCCCCAATAGCACAGCCGCAAAAACATATTTCATTTATGAGATGTCTGTGGGACTAGTCTCAGAAGGGAAGGGAAATTTTCTCCATTTCTCTGCTATCTGAAGCATAGCCAAGAAAATTGAGGGCACTTGACAGTTTGGGCAGGAGGGTGTCAGCATCTGTAGGGAGAGGGAACTCCACAGCAGCAGGAGGAGAGAAGGGGCATGTTTCCATCCTAGATTCCAAAGAGACAGTAGGTGCTTTCCTTCCTCCTAAAGGAAAACCTTTTCCTGCTCTGGTCCATCCTGGACTCACATCACTGTCATGAAGCAAACACTGACCTGCCAGAGGTGTGGCTGGGGCCGGACGTGACGTCAGGGACCAGTTTCTGCAGACAGGTTGGAGAGGGCTTGGAGACTGGGCACACAGGATGAACTGACAGCAAGGCAGCAGAGCCTGTGGAGGGCACTGGTGTCCTCAGAGCCATCTGACAATGCCAACCCTCATTCCTGCTGGACCTCCACTTGCTCACTTGACCTGGTACCTGCATTCAGTACCTTGGAGGACCCTGTGTGTCTACCTTCATTCAGACATTTTTTTCACTTTTAAAAATTATTTTAATAATTATTGACGAGACCATAGGATAAGAGGGATACAAGTCCACACAGTTCTCACCACCAGAGTTCTGCATCCCATCCCCTCCATTGTGAATTTTTCTATTCTTTATCCCTCTGGGAGCATGGACCCAGGGTCATCATGCGGTGCAGAAGGTAGAAGGTCTGGCTTCTATAATTGCTTCTCCGCAGGACGTGGGCGTTGGCAGGTTGATCCGTACTCCCAGCTTGTTTCTGTCTTTCCCTAGTGGGCAGAGCTCTGGAGAGGTGGGGTTCCAGGACACAGTGGTGAGGTTGTCTGTTCAGGGAAGTCAGGTTGGTGTCATAGTAGCATCTGCAACTTGGTGGCTGAAAAATATTAAGAAACAAAGCAGAACAAATTGTTTAATAATCAGGAACCTATAATGGTAAGAATAAACCAGATGAGATTTGGGGTCTCAATTTTGGAAAAAGCTAGTAGGTCTACTTTAGGTATATTCCAAGGAGCCCATGACTTTAATTTTTTTTGCCTGAGCCCAACAGCTAACATGCAGGTGGGCTAAAACTGTTGTCTGGGAAGATGATGTCAGAGTTGGAAATAGGACTAGAAAGCTGGATCAGGCAAGAGAGTAGCTCCCAAATATGGGAAAGTATATAAATATTGTTAACTCTAAACCCCATCAATTTGATCTGGGGCCCATATTCAGCACAGGAACCTGTGGAGCCTGTGGAACCTCTGCATCCCTGTAGGACTGAGCTCGCATTCTGTGGTCATAGCCAGGGACATTCTAGGCTGCACTCATTGCAGGACCCATCTTCCTCGAGTGGCAGAGTATGTTGCCTCAACTTCCCTTCGGAGAATAGGGCAGTCCCTACCAATGTTGACCCACATTGAAGGCAAGGTCCTATAGAGGCCCACAAGAGTGTTTATAATATTGTTCTTGATGGATATGACTGGTGATAGTGGAGAGAGGGATCTGTTAGAGAGCTAGTCCTATCATGTCTGTGTGGGAATCCCAGGATTCCCTGAGTAGGACCCCAGATGAGATGGGGTGGCCTGGTAGTGGCCAAAAGAGCCATCATTAAACAATGCCGGTCTTGAAACTGTAACCCCAAAGATAAATTAGCAAGGACATACAGACCCCCCTCAGTCATGCAGACGCCCCATTCACTTTTCCCTTTAAAGGAGGGTGAATTTCAAGCATGGTTGTCTCAGAGTAACAGGACCAGATATGGTATTGGCCTGGATCACTCAGCTGAGGTTTGTCTTTGTCTTTTGTCCTTTGATGTTGTCTCTTTGTAAGTATGTGGACTGGCCTTATTTTCACTCTTTCAAGCTTAAGAATAAATTTCTTATATTTCACTTAAAAAAAAAAGAGAGAGCTTTATGTTCAGACTGTCAAAAGAGAGTAAAACATGAGTTTTCTAACATGGCATGGAAAACCTTTCATAATCTCTTCCCCTTCCAATCTCAAATATAGCAACCCCCTTAAAAAAAAAAAAAAAAAACAATGCCGGTCTCTTGCTCTTACCCAGCTTTTCTAATCCTTACCTTCTCTGACAAGGTTAGCCTTGGAGTGATTGAGGAAAGGAAAATAAGAAGTAGGTGAAGAGGGTATCTAGGTCTAAATAGAAACTATTTGATTAAGTATTTTATGGTAGTTAATTTAAAAAGTGTCTTTTTTTTTTTTTTTGCCTCCAGGGGGCTGGTGCCTGCACTACGAATCCACTGCTCCTGGGCGCCATTTTTCCCATTTTGTTGCCCTTATTGTTATTGTTGTTACTGTTATTGTTGTTGTTGGATAGGACAGAGAGAAATGGAGAGAGGAGGGGAGACAGAGAGGGAGAGAGAAAGATAGACACCTGCAGACCTGCTTCACCGCCCGTGAAGTGACCCCGCTGCAGGTGGGGAGCCGGGGGCTCGAACTGGGACCCTTATGCCTGTCCTTGCGCTTAGCTCCATGTGTTCTTTTTTTTTTAATCAGTATATTTACTTAGTCTTTTTTTTTTTTTTGCTCCATGTGCTCTTAACCCACTGCACTACCACCTGGTCCCCTAAAAAGTGTCTTTTTTAGGTCTTTCTACTTTCTTGCTGCACTTATTGAGTCACTGCAGACTAGTGTGCACTTCTACTATTTTAAATAACTTATTTTTTTTATTCCCTTCTGTTGCCCTTGTTTTTTTTATTGTTGTAGTTGTTATTGATGTCGTCATTGTTAGATAGGACAGAGAGAAATGGAGAGAGGAGGGGGGATAGACACCTGCAGACCTGCTTCACCGCCTGTGAAGCGACTCCCCTGCAGGTAGGGGGGACGGGGCTCGAACTGGGATCCTTACATTGGTCCTTGCGCTTTGCACCACGTGCGCTTAACCCGCTGCGCTACCGCCCGACCCCCTGTGCACTTTTACTTTAAGGTATGTATTTTCCTCTATCATGTGCACATGTGCTCTGTCTCGTAGGCCCTGGTCTATATCTAGGTTCTGTAACTTTGTTAGGAAGTGCACCACCCAAAATGGAACTGAGGAGTCTTATGAGCTAGGGACGGTTTCACCAGAGTATTGGAGCTGGAGGGTTGAGATTACATGCCTGGCATCTCTGGACACAATCTGAAGTGAAACATGTCGAGGTGGCACTGGTTGCATTGACTTGGTTGAGCTCAGCAGATGCGGGATCAGATGGTACAGATCGAGAGTGAAGCATGAAGGGAAAGGAGCCACACCCCAGAGGTTCCAGGACTGGGAGAAATATGGGCTTTATAGACAATGGGGAAGGTTCCTGCTGACTCAGACATTTCTTGTGCTCAAGAGCTGAATACTACTACTACTAGCGTTTGCCCTTCTTCTGTAGCCAGTCAACAGCATCAGGTTGAGCCTGATGTAAAGCTTCGAGACCTCCTTTGAATCTGGAGAGGTGGCAGTCATTGACTATGTGGGTCAGAGTCTTTCTGGAGCCGCAGGGGCAGTTCGGGTCGTCTCTGGCTCCCCAGCGATGGAACATAGCGGCGCACCGGCCATGGCCTGTTCGATGGCGATTGAGGAGGGCCCAATCATAACGTGCTAGGTCAAAGCCGGGTGGACGCTCGCAGGGGTCTGTGATGAGGTGTTTGTTCTTGACCTCAGCTGACTGCCAACTCTGTTTCCAAGAGTCTGGAACAGAGAAGTTCAGTGTAGGCGTAGGGGACCAGATTGGGTGATGAGACGTCAAGCGTTGGACAGGGTGGGCGAAGATCTCCGCGTATATTGGCAGGTCCGGTCGAGCGTAGACGTGGGAAATGAACTTAGATGATGCCGCATCCCGACGAATATCTGGCGGGGCGATGTTGCTAAGAACTGGCAGCCATGGAACCAGGGTGGAATGGATGGTTCCAGAAATTATCCTCATGGAGGAATATAATTTGGAATCGACCAAGTGAACATGGGGGCTACGGAACCATCCTGGGGCACAGTATTCTGCAGTGGAATAGCATAATGCCAGAGAGGATGATCGTAGTGTGGAAGCGCTCGCGCCCCATGAGGAGCTGGCCAGTCTCGCAATGATGTGATTCCTCGCGCCCACCTTTGCTGCAGTTTTTATGAGATGTTCGTGAAATGACAGAGTGCGATCGAGAGTGACGCCAAGATAGACTGGCTGGGCTTCATGCCAGATTCTTGTATCGCCAAGCTGCACATTAAGCTCACGAGAGGCCGAGGCATGGTGTAGATGGAAAACAGATGATACCGTTTTTGCAGTGCTAGGGATTAGTCGCCATTTTTTACAGTAATCAGATATCAGAGACATGTCTTTCGTGAGTGTTTCCTCGAGGATGTCGAACTTTGATGCCTGAGTTGCACAGCAGATGTCATCGGCGTAGATGAACTTCCTTGAAGAAGTTTCTGGGAGGTCATTGATGTAAATATTGAATAGCGTAGGAGCCAGAACAGAGCCCTGGGGGAGGCCACTTGAGACAAGTCTCCATCTGCTAGACTTGTCACCCAGATGCACCCGGAATCTTCTGTTTTGGAGAAGAAACGATATAGTGTTGGCCACCCATGGAGGCAGGCATCTTGAGATCTTGACTAGGAGACCACGGTGCCAGACTGTGTCATAGGCTGCTGTGAGATCAACAAAGACAGCACCCGTCTTTAAATTCTTCTGGAATCCATTTTCAATGTAAGTTGAGAGGGCCAGGGCTTGTTCGCAGGTAGATCTTCCTGGGCGGAAACCAGCTTGGGCGGGTGATAGGAATTTCTCTGTAAGATGAGAAATACGTGACAGAAGCAGCCTCTCAAGGAGTTTGTAACACACGGAGAGGAGAGAAATTGGTCTATAGCTGGCGGCCAGTGTTGGGTCTTTCTTTGGTTTCAAAACCGCTATAATCTTCGCACGACGCCAAACTTTGGGCATAGACTCAGATTCCAAGATGTGGGACAGGAATGAAGCGAGCCACTTCTTTGCCGCGGGACCCAGGTTAAGAATGAGTTCTGGGGTGATGTTATCATAGCCAGCAGTTGTTCCCGGTTTAACCCTCTTCAAAGCGTCTTCCAGTTCAGACAGTGTAAAGGGAGAGAGTTTTGGAGATGGACAAGATAACCGGAAGTGGGATGACCACTCGTGGGAAATTTCTCTTTTCCAGACTGGGTCGATCTTAGCACGTCCAACTTGAGTTAGGTGACTGGCCACTGAGTTTGGAGATACGGGAGGATGGGAGACGGGAGGGGGTTGGCTACCGGCACCCAGTCTGTGAAGAAGCTTCCAGGCCTTCCTACTTGAGTGGGTGAAGTTCAGACTTTCCGTGAGTTGTTGCCAGCGGGCTTGGCGTGCTGCATCCAGGGAGGCAATGAGATGGTCAGCCACATCTGGGTCGCCCGACTCATCATACTGCTTTAGTAGTTGCTCGCATTCAGCATCAAGACAAGGCGTATAGTTAGCACGTCTCCCAGGAGGAATGGCTTGGGAAGCTGCTTTGAAGATGGCTTGGCGGAAGCACCTGTAGGAATCTTCAGAGGGGATAGAGTTAATTGGAACTGCAGGAATAGATTTGTTGGTAAGATCACTGAACAGACGCCAGTTTGCTTTCCGAAAGTTCCATCTTAGTTTCTCCGAGCACAGAATCAGTGGGAGCTGGAGACCAATGTGGATGATTGCTGGGCGGTGATGACTGTGCGGGAAGATATTGAGAACGTGTCTCGTAGCGGGAAAGGCTTGGCCGTTGACTGTGCTAATCCAGCACAGGTCAGGTGACGAGTCTTTATTCCATCTAGCACTGTGAAAAGAGCCTGGCTGTTTGGGATCGTATAATAGGGAGAGGTCATTCGCTGAAGCCCAGTCGGCTAAGATAGAGCCGTCAGCACGAGTGGAGGAATATCCCCAGTCTTGGTGATGACTATTAAAGTCTCCAACGTAAACGGCTGGGTGATTCGGGCTAGGCAGGACCTCATTATCCCATGAGGCACTGGGAGGCTTATATACGTTGACGAGCTGAATAGTTCCAATAGTAATGGAGTCGTAGAAGGTCGAAGAGGCCGTACGGTAAATGTCCGCAAGATACGATTTGGCGTAGATGGCTCGGCCGTATTTAGGATGGAGATTATAGCACATTAAATCGAATCCACTGATGGTGAATCGAGCAGCTTCATCGACTGCTATATGTGTTTCTTGTAGGCAGATAACATCTGCCTGATGCTGTATCGCCAATTGACCAATAAGAACGCGTTTGGCAAAGGACAGCCCCTCAACATTAAGTTGGAGGACTCGAAGAGCAGGACCAACAGCTTGAAAGCTGGCAGGAGCTGCTTGTTGCTGGCTTTGAAAGTGACTGGGATCCATGTGGATTCAGTCGGCTAGGGAGGATCGTCAGTTTCCCCAATGAATGGGTACTCATGAGATGCACCACGAGAAGGTCGATCCAGTGCATCCCAAATACTGAATACTGAATTAGCCCCAAAGAGAAGAATTCAATGTGCATGCATGTGCACTGATAAAGGTGCAGAGAATTGCCCATATCAAGCAGGCAACACAGTGACTGAGGAAAGCACAAGGGACAAAGAGGGGAGGGAGGGAGTGAAAAGTAAGTCGGGGGGGCTGGGTGGTGGCACTTCTGGTTAAGTGTACACATTACAGAGAACAAGAACTCAGGTTCAAGCCTGTGATCCCTACCTGCAAGGGATCATGGGCTTCATGAGCTGTGGAGCAGAGTTCCAGGTGTCTCTCTGTCTCTTTCCCTCATTTTTTCCCTCCTCTCCCCTCCCCTCTCAATTTTAAAAAGAGAAAGTAAGTTGAGGTCCCCTCTGAAGAAAGGAGGTGAAGGAATAGGGACTGGGGCAGGTAGAGGAGTAGAGGAGGCTTCACAGAGAGGAAGGGACTGAGGAAAGCTCTCTGGCCAGTGGGCATAGACACTGGAAGCCTTCCTGCTCTCTTCCCCAGTGCTTCTGACTTCTGCCTGGCCTCCTGGGGTGTCCCTGCTTCTGCTCTCTGACTTTCTACTGCAGGAGAAAGTCCTGAGAATCTGCGGAGCCTCCTAACCCCACAACCTGGAAGTACCAAGTGTAAGCAGAGTGGGGGTGCTTGGGAAGAAACAAATTAGAGACCCATTAGCAGAGACTGTCTGGTGTGCAAGTCCAAGGCCAAGTTCCACAGGGAGTTTAGTCACAGAGCACACAGCTAGGCTTTGTGCTTCCCTTGTCAATGGAATCCTTCCTGTCTGGGAACTCCTGAGAATGGCATGAGCACTTTCTGGCATAAGAGGTCCACACCAAGAATGGCTACATGCGGGGAACATCTATAATCATTTCCCTGCCAGTGCAAAGTTAATTAGCTGTGTACAGATTGTAAAGAGTTCGCTTCATCTGCTCACAGAGATAGAATTTGTGATTTGCATTCTTTACATTTTTGCAGCCTTTCTGAGAGTCTGAGAAACAAAATGTAAAACATAGTTTAATGATGCTTGGAGGAGAACAACATGGCAAAAGGTTCTTTCAAAGATTGTTTTGAAGACATGGAGCCATTTGGAGATGTCACTGGACTCTGCCGAGGTCTACAGACTCAGAGGAAGGTTAATAAGGAGAATAAATAAGCCAGGTTAGAACAGAAAAGCTCTGTATCTTGTCTTGACAGATTAACTGGCCTTTCAGTGTAAACTGTACAATGAATTAACAGAGAAAATGGGCTAGATTAATAGGGTTTAAAATCATTACCCGGATTAATACAATTTCTAATTCCTCCCAAATCTGTATTTAAATTATTTTTTTACTCATGTACATATTAAATTCATCAGAAGAGAAAAACTACTTCTAAAAATACCTACATTGTTCTGAATAGCAGGCTGGAACAGAATACTGACTTTCTTGTTTTGATGGGGCTTCACTTTCTACTGAAAAGATCCAAGAATAAGAACACCCAGATGAAACTATGTAAGACTTTTCCATAAAAAGGAACAGTTCATTTGTGAAGTTACAATATTTGAAAAGTTCTTTTCTCATGAGGTAGCTTCAGAAATACTTCATTTAACCCCAGAATGACATAAAAATTCCCCTCAGGGGACAGGTAGTGGCATACCTGATTAAGTGCACAGATTACAGTGTGCAAGAACCTGGGTTCAAGCCCCTCGTCCCCACCTGCAGAGGGAAAGTCTTATGAGTGGTAAAGGAGGGCTAGAGAGACAGAATGATGGTTATGCAAAAGCCTTTCAAGCCTGAGGCTCTGGGGTCTCAGGTTCCATTCCCCAGCATCATCATAAGCCAGAACTGAGCAGTGTTCTGGTTAAAAAAAAAAGGGGGGGGTCGGGCGGTAGCGCAGTGGGTTAAGCACAGGTGGCACAAAGTGCAAGGACCAGCGTAAAGATCCCAGTTCAAGCCCCTAGCTCCCCACCTGCAGGGGAGTCGCTTCACAGGCGGTGAAGCAGGTCTGCAGGTGTCTGTCTTTCTCTTCCCCTCTCTGCCTTCCCCTCCTCTCTCCATTTCTCTCTGTCCTATCTTAAAAAAAAAAAAAAAAGGTGGTAAAGGAGAGCTGCAGGTGTCTCTCTGTCTCTCTCCCTCTCTGGCTCCCCCTCCCCTCTCAGTTTCTCTCTGTTTCTATCCAATAATAAATGAAGTAAAATAAAAAGTAATTTTTAAGATTAGCAGCAGGTTTCTCCACACAGATACTACCGGCCAAGAGAATGGCAAGATATCTATCGAGTGCTCAATGAGAAAGGCTTTCAACCAAGACGACTGTATCCTGCTAGACTGTCAATCAGACTAGATGGAGGCATAAAAACCTTCTCAGACAAGCAACGGTTGAAGGAATCAACTATCACCAAACCTGCCCTGAAAATGTTCTGAAAGATCTCCTATAAACAATCAGATCACCATAAACATGCCATCTATCAGAACACTCTAAAAATCTACAAGAATGGTGTTTAAATATCTTCAGTCTTTGATATCAATAAATGTCAGTGGCCTGAATTCACCTATTAAAAGGCACAGAGTAGGAAGATGGATCAGAAAATACAACCCAACCATATGTTGTCTGCAGGAGTCCCACCTAACTCAAGAAGACAAACACAGACTCAAAGTGAAAGGGTGGAAAACTACCATACAAGCCAATGGCCCACAAAAAAAAAAAAAAAAAGAGCAGGAACAGCTATGCTCATATCTGACATGATGGACCTTTAAATAAATAAAATTTAAAAAGATAAGGGATGGACATTACTTAGTGCTCAGAGGGTCAGTCAATCAAGAGGACTTAATGATTATCAATATCTGTGCACCCAGGGAGAGGACATCTAAATACATCAAACATCTACTGGAAGAGCTACAGCAAAATATTAACAGCAGCAAGTCATAATAGGGGACTAAAACACCCCACCTCTCAACTTGACAGATCATCCAGGCAGAAAATCAATAAAGAAATGAGGGAGCTAAATTAAGAGATAGATAAACTAGAACTATTGGACATTTTCAGAGTTTCAGTCCATCTTGGATGGAGCGTGAAGAAACCATGTTAAGTGAAATAAATCAGAAATAGAAGGATGAATATGGGATGATCTCATTCACCGGCAGAAGTTGAAAAACAAGATCAGAAGAGAAAACACTAAGCAGAACTTGGACTAGAGTTGGTGTATTGCACCAAAGTAAAAGACTGACTCTGGGGGTGAGAGGGTGGAGAGTTCAGGTCCTGGAACAGGATGGCAGAGGACCCAGTGGAGGTTGTACTGTTGTGTGGAAAAATGAAAAATGTTATGCATGTACAAACTATTGTATTAACTGTCAACTGTAAAACATTAGTCCCCTGATACAAATAACTAACTAACTAAATAAATAAAAATAAAATTTTAAAAGTTCCCTTCACTTCTCTAAACTGCATGCATATCTGTTGATGGCAGTCATTGCTCATTTAGTCTTTTCTTACATCTCCTCCCATTGGTCTAGTACAAGGGGATCATGTAAACCCCTCTTTGGACACTCTTTCTAGTGAATGTTTATCTCTGCCTTCCTGATGACCATGCTGGGACCCTCAGGCTTTGCCACTTTCTGAGTGATAGGCACACGCACCATGTTTACTGTGGCCCATTTCCACCTGTCAGTCAAGTAATTCTGTGTCACATGACCCACGTTGTATTAGTGCAGTGGACTCGGATCTAAGTGTGATCCGGGAACTGGAGTTCTAACCCAAGTGTCCAACAACAAAAGAGCATTTAAGAAAGACATGCTATATATACATGGTTGGGATACTGCTCTGTTGTAAGAAACAATGAAATCTCCTCATCTGCTGCATCTGGGATGGAACTCGAAGGAGTCATGTTAAGTGAGATAAGCCAGAAGGAGAAGGTGGAGTACTGGATGACCTCACTCAGAGGCGAAACTTAAGAAATGCAATTTCTCAGACCAGAGCACCCAATAATGCCATGCTGAGAAGCACTGTGTTCAGGTGCCGAGGTGCCCCAGAGTCAATAAGCATTGTTATGAGCATCACAGTATCCTGGGTATTTGTGGCAAAGAGACGATAGGATGGGGGGCTCTGGGGGAGGGCTTGGTTTTTCAACAGGATGAGGGTTCCTAGGATGAGCTGAGTGTGATTCAGGCCCAGTTCTCAGGAGTTGCTGGTACCCTTTCCAGTGAATTGGACTCCCTCATCCGTTTCACTTCCCAGAAGTCCCTCCTCTGCCACCTGAGTCTCTAGCCCACCCAGGAGGCATGCTTTCCGTCTGGTGAGCTCCCTTGTGTGCAAGGTGCAAGCGTGTTTTCTTCCTGGAGTATGGGTATGGGTTACCAGCCCAGCAAACTGCCTCGTTTGCACATTCTCTCCTCCTCTGTGTGTCTCTGTGTGTGTAGCTCCCGTTTCGATCTTGGCATAAGTGACTGGACACACAGACTTGACCCAAGCTTGTGTGTGTGACTTCACATGGTAGGAATGTCCCAGATCTCAGGCTCCATCTGTGGAGGAAGGGAGTGGGACCCAGGACTCCCGAAGGCCTGGGCGATAGTCCACAGACCTACATGTTTGCACTCATCTGTCTTTGTTCATTGTGAGATTTAGTGTTTTAATTAGATAACATCAATCTTAATACTCTCTTCAATATATTCCTCCCAGAATGAAAGCTTCCTTATGAAGTTTCTCTGCTTTGCTCCAAACACAGAATGCCTAATTTTTTTTTTCATTTCACTGCTCATTTCACTGCTTGTAAGAGACTACAGTACTTCTAATCAAATATTCTGAGAAACTTATTTGAAAACACCTGCACGTAAATAACACGAGATAGGTTTTCCTTCCCCAGAGAACTATATTTAGACAGGTTGCGGAAGCCTTCTGTGCTGTAAATGGCTGTGTGCTTGATGTTTATGGGTGTGCTTCTCCATGTGTGCACATGTGTACAGAGAGGAGAGAGGAGAGAGGGCACCACCTTGCTAGCTTGTTAATTTCTTAAGGGGGTGGGTGTCATGGCATGAGGAAAATGAATGACAGCTTCATGTTCTAGAGCAGAATTTTCATTATCGGGTATTTTACACAAAGTGAACTACCTTTTTCTGCTTCCTCAAAAACTGTAGGTATATAAGCATGGGAGAAACTTTTCTTTTTAAATTTCTTGTTATCTTTGCTTATTTATTGGATAGAGATAGCCAGAAATTGAGAGGAAGGGGAAGATAGAGAGGAAGAGAGACAAAGAGACACCTGCAGCCCTGCTTCACCACTAACAAAGCTTCCCCTCTGCAGGTGGTGGAACTAGGGGCTTGAACCCAGGTCTTGGTGCATCATAACATGTGCATTCAACCAGGTGTGTCACCACCCAGCCCCCAGAGAAACTTTTCCAACAGAGGAAAAAAGTTATATCCCCCTTTTACCAGCTGTCCCATCCTAACTTTGTACCTGATTTCTCTTTCTCTTAACTTCATTTTGCCATCAACTTTTTTGTTGGGGCTTTGCCCCTGATGATTCCACTACTCCTGGCAGGCTTTCCCTTTTCCTTCCTTCCTTCCTCCATTCATATATATATATACATATATATATATATATATATATATATATATATATATATATATATAGAGAGAGAGAGAGAGAGAGAGAGAGAGAGAGAGAGAGAGAGGGAGAGAGAGAGAGCACAGCACCACCACTCCACTGCTTGGGAGGCTTCCCCTGTGCAGGTGCTTTCAAGTGGCGGCCAGCCAGGGGTTCAGCCCTGGGTCCTTACACATGGAAAAGTATGCTCGCTGCTGGGAGAGCCCTGTCCCAGGGCCCATGCTTGATTTCTTTCCTCCAGTGGACCCTCTCTGCCATTCTGAAACTCTGAAACTCCCTTCCCCAGAACCTCAAGGAGATGTACTTCGCACACTCCCCTGGGCACCCACTGCTAAATTGCTCACATTCTTTCCTGCTGAACTGGGCTCCCTCTCCTTCATTCCACATTTATTAGATCATCTGAGATTCCACAGCTGCCACCTTGCTTTATGCTGTCAGGAAGGACCCCCATTGTGGAGCGGGGGCGGGGGAGGTCGATCTGGTTTAGCCAGGCTCTGATCTGCTTCTTACCAAGTGTCTTTGCTAAAGAAATGGGCAAATCTGTTCTTTTCTCGTGCTTCACTAGATGACAAGAAAATCCTCTCACTCTTTGAAAGCACCCTTTGACATTTTGTTTGTCAGTTTCTGAAATTCATCTGACCACATTCATTGCCAGGTTAATTTCTGTCTCCCGTCAGCAAACTGCACAGAAATCTGCACAGTGGAAATGACCGGGTAGTCTGCCTTCTTTCTCCGCTTTTGTTGCTGGTTTGGGGCGGAAGTAGTTTTGTGGTTTCTGCTATCTTCTCTGTGAACCCCTTTCACTGGTCTGTTCCTAATAGAGGGCATGTTTGGATTCACCTTGTTTTTCCAAAGCGTCCATTTAAAAATTGTCTACAAACAAACATAGCATTTTTATGTCTAACCCCTAGAGGATGGCCTTTTCAAATTTTCTGGCACTGTACATCGTGTGTGACAGCTTGGCAAACATTATGGGTCTTTGAATCAAGCTTATAAAAAATGTTTTCAGGATAATGTAAGAACCAACATATTCATAGGTTTGGGGCCAACTTCTATGAATTTGAATGCTTAGGAAATAAGAATTGTGTGTGATGTATTCTGAGTAATTAGTGTTTTGAATAATGCAGCTTTTCATGCTTGATGATCTGGACTTGCGTGATGAAAGTTGCTATGAGGCTGAGCATGAAGAGTACAGTAGGGGAAAGAGAGAAAATGGCCTTGTGGTGTCTCCAGTCAGGCGACCACATCTCCTCTGTCACACCATGTGCCTGGCTCAGAAAAGGAATGAATGAGAAAGACCAGAAGAGGGGGTTTGATTGATCTCACATCCAGTCTGTTGGGGAATTATCTGTTTTGAAATACTAAAATACTATTTTAAGAGGTCTTGTGAGATGAAAATCAAATGGGAAAGTTGCTTTTACTGCTTCAGCACTCTATCTCTCTCTCTCTCTCTCTCTCTCTCTGTGTGTGTGTGTGTGTGTGTAGAGGTTATTTATAAATAGTTTTTTTTTTTGATAAAAGGCATTGCCAAACTTATTTGTTACTGTTGAGTTGAAATTTGAGCTCACCGAACCTGAGGACACTCCACATTGTCTCCCCTGGTGGCTTGCACGGCAGCAGCAGGCCAACAGATGACAGCACATTTAGCTTGTCTCTTCCAAGAAGATGATCCTGCACTTTGGTCCTCAGAATGCAGCACTCGGGCTACTCTTCTGCTTGTCCCTATAGTGGTGTTTTTTTTAATGCCTGCTCTGTTCTTCTCAACTTTCAGCAATGTTATCATCTCTTTCTCCACCTACTTGTTCATAATAAGCTAAAACTGTACCATTTGGGAGCTTTGGAGGAGATTTGCAACTGGTCTAAAAGGGATTTGAATTTCTTAGGAGGACTTGTGACAAGTCCTACTCAGAATATATTGTCCAGGTTTTGTGGCTTAGTAGCCTAGAGCTTTAAAAAGGCTTTGCTTAGTCAAAAATTACTCAAATACCCCCCTTTAGTCTTTGTATAATCATGCTTCTTCAAAGAAGATTAAGAAAACTCTGTTAACATTCTTTCCCCCATCCGGTCCTCTACCCACCAATCCACGTACCCAGATTTGCTAGGTGTGTATACCTTTTGACCACAACATGAAAATGCTTTTTCAGTGTTCAAAAATGTTCCCCAACATTCATTTTCAAATTCCAGGCAAAGAAATATGTTTTAGACTTAGGAGTTTGTAGACTTTTTCCAGCAGGACTCTATTTTCCCAATATTGTATTTTTGTCCTGTGAGATTTTAAACGCCTTTCATTTAAAAGCTGGGGGGAGGGGGAAAGTGTCCTGGATATGTCTAATGAATAGTCCTTGAAAAGAAAGTCACCTTATTTATAAATTCAATTCTCTTTCCATTCATACCAGGAACTTTATCCTTCCTCAGGGCATATATTTAATAACCATTAATGAAATCTGAAATTATATATGCGCACTGAGACCCAAATTTGCTACTCATTTTTTTTTTCCAGTGGAAATTTCATAAGGCTTTTGGCATAGGAACACAGCAGACATTTAAGGCAGATGGAATAGTACAGTTGGCCACAACGGCTCCCAAGAAATCATAACAGTTTATAATCAATAATTTGCTTACTGGGGAAGACAGTCCTATATGCCGAAGCAGCACAGGGCACTGCCTCTCGCAGGATTGTTCCCCGTGCAAGTTGGGAGCTTGATGCTCATTTGTTTTGTCTCTTCTGATTTTTGTTTCCACCCTTCCTCCACTCCCCACAACACGTCCTGTTTCCATTTCCCCTTACTACCGCAAAAGCCATTCTAGTCAGAGTCACGAGGAGTGACGGATGGGCGGAGCCAGCCAGATGGGCAGACAGCTAGAGAGAGGGGCAGCATTTCTTCCTGCTCACTGGCTCTAGGTCAGAGACTGCCCTCTGAAAGGGGCCTTGTGGGACAGATAAGGGCAGGAGCTTCTCTTTCTCTCACATTTAGTTTAGTTATTACACATCAGACAGAGAGGAGAGAGAGAGAGACAGATACGCCATAGCACCACTCCAGTGCATGCAGTGCTGGCGATCAAACCCAGAACTTCACACTTGGGATCTGATGCTCTGCCAGGTGAGCACTTTGCCGGCCACCCGCTGGGTCTTTAATGCACATAAGAGGGCCAGGTCCTTGGAGGGGTTCTTTGGGAACAGAAAGCAGAGACAATTACAGTAGGTGTGAAATCTGAAAGGTGTGGCCATCAAGAGGAAGACATGGAACTTGACATGAGCTTGTCTGCAGTCGGCTTCTATCCACTGTGCCGCCCAGTGATGCCCAGATGATGGGCAGTTGGCATCTGTAGGTGCTTGCAGGCTTCTGCATGGGGGACCCTTTAGGGAAAAGGTAGATCACGCTGTCTACTAGCTAACCCAGCCTTTTCTTTCTGCCTACTTTTTGTTTGTTTTGTTTATCTGCTTTTCATTACTAGTCCTTGTGGAGCAGTAGTCCGCAGATGGCTGTGGACTTAACTGTTGGCTGGTTTCTCAGCAGCCAGGTCCTGATAACCAGCAAGGGACTTGTGATAGCAGGTCGGAATCAGTGGTAGGTGCTTGCTGTCAGGACACAGAACAGGCAAGAGGATATGCCAGCTAGCTCCAGGAGAACCTTCTGGGTACGTGTTAACATGGGGATTCCTGGGCCTTGGATCAGGGGGATCTGATCCTCTGGGGTGGCATGTAGACTTATGAATTTATACCCAGTGAGTTGGATGCCCGACCTGCCTTGGTAACCAGTGCTCCAAAGGAGGCCTTACAGAATAGCCAGCTTCTCTGCACTCACCTCTTTCATCATCTTGGCTTGACCAGACCCCCCCCCCCCCGGCCCCAACGATACTGCTTCTTTTCCTCAGGGTCTGTGCAAACTGTAATGTGTTCACCAGTCATCCTGTCAAGTGCAGACTTTGACTCCACAGGCCGCTTGCTACCGAGCACCAGAAGATACTAGCACTGCTGGTCCATGGAGTGCACTCTGAGTAGCAAGTTCCTGGTCTACTCCCCAGGTTCCTTCCTTCCTCATCCTGCCATCTCTGCCCCTACCCTTGGTGCCTTCATCTCCCATGCCATCCCTCTAATTCGTCAGAGTCCTACAGACAAGCTCTTTCAACTCTATTCCAGCATCAAAGAGGACAGCCCCGGTGGAAATTTCCAAGAACATTGGAAGAGCGGGGGACTATTAGCGGAAGCTTTATGACCATGGAGATCGACCAGGCCCTCCATGTTCCATGGTGCAGCCGGGCATAAGGTTGATCCTGGAGCCTTCCAGGAATAATCTGGCCTGCGGAAATGAGAAGCACAAACTCCCCCCTCCCATCTGGCAGCACAGAAGCTGTCGAAAGAAGGGACCCTTGCAACTACAATGGCAAAGACTGGCCTGTGACAGACAGCACCCGAGTATGGCCCCCACCATTGCGCTCCCTGGCATGTGCTGTCACAGGTTTCTCTGGCACGTGCAGTGAACAGGGATGTAAGGGTCAGCAGACAGCCCCCTGCCTAGCTTATAGCCCACCATCTACTCACCCTAGCTGGGGAGGCCATGCTTCTCTAGAGGGACATCTCTTCATAAAATAGCTTAGAAATTGGGGGGGGGGGGGGGCGCTGAAGAGGGAGTCCTGAAGGGGTGGCTTCTTGCATTGATAACCTTGACACTGGTCTAGAGCTCTCTGAGCCCGACTGACTTTTCCACATTCACATGATTATAACGAGTAGGATTCCCACTAGCCTTGGGGGATGGGCTAATTTATAACACCAAATTACTCAGCTGATAACATCCCAACACGCTAGTCAATCCATATCAATTAAGAGAAGGGCTGTCTCGACATCCAGGCATCAATAGCCTATAAATATGCATTTATCTAGAGTTCAGGCTTCCTTCTGAGTCATTGGGGAGAGCATATAAATCTCCAGCGCCAGCCATATCAGCCTCCACACTCCCAGCCTGCTTGTTTAATTTCAGACTTCGCAAAGTGCACCCCATAAATCAAAGAGGAGTTTTCACATTGAATGGTTGTTCTGTACCAAGAAGCAGTGCTCAACATAGAGCCTGGGCCGGGCTCTGGGGCTTAGCATTGTGACAGCCTCCTAGACAGGTAGGACCCCCAGAACACTAAGGCAGAGAGAGAGAGAGAGAGAGAGAGAGAGAGAGAGAGAGAGAGAGAGAGAGAAGAGGAGAGGAGAGAGAGAGAAGAGAGAGAGAGAGAGAGAGAAAAGAGAGAGAGAGACCCTACAGACACTAGGCAGGAACCAGGTCAGCTGGGAGGGAGAGGTTGGAGCCAGTTGTTATCAGAAATATATTCACCCCTGGTCCCCCAGGCAGCACGACTCTGTTGGTTCCAATGATCTGAGCCTCTAGAATATCATGAGCCATTATCTTTTCCAGCCCACTGGATCCCAGAAGTCGAAAGAATTGAGATGTCTAAAAGAAGTCTCCTCTCTCCCTGCAAGCTCAGGCCTAGCATGTGCATCTCTTACTTTTGAAGGAGCACAGTATGGGGGGAGGGGGTAGTTGGGAATGCATGTGAAGACCTTAGAAGCACAAGTGTATCAAGGCAGCAGGCTCTCTCTTTGCTAAGCTGCCTCCCTCTGACTCAGCTGTGAGGCAGATGAGCCTTCTCTTCTCTTGATGACTTTTGCTTAACTTGTTTATTGCAGTAAACTTCCTATAACCTTAAAAAAAAAAAAAAAAAAAAAAAAAGCAGAAGCCTATCTTCCCATAGAACACCTCACCCATCTGGGATTCACAGGAGGAATACTGCCCTTGGAGCTTCCCAAGTGCATTCAACAGGGAAACGAAGGAGCTGGGGAGAGGGGTGAGGTAAGCACGCAGGCAGATCATCATTGACCAGGGAAGTGAGAGGGGCTGGCTGGCCACAGTGAGGAGCAGTCCCAGTGCATTGCACTAGGAGGATGTCATGGGAGGGAGTCCTGCTGATGGTCTCTCAGAGTCCCATCTGACTGGCTCCAGCTGGAATGAAAAGTTGGGAAATAAATTTCAAAATGAATTTCAAAACCAAGCAACCACCATTTGATTTTCCCCACCACTCGTGGCCCTTGTCTCAGGGAGGTCTACAGCAGTTAAATGAGGTCTTGAAATTGGCAAAGATTGGACTGTAGAGTGGGCCAGGGCTGGGTTTGTATCCCCTAGTTTCTAAAGAACTCGAATCCGAGTTGCCACGGGGCCCACTGACACAGCGCGCATCCTCCTCAGCTCTCCTCCCACAGGCCACAGGGGCTCCCCCTTCCTCTGGTTCCCCCATCACACTCACCTGTGCAGGGCTGACCCCGCAAACACCCAGCTTGAGCATCTAACCGAGTTCCGCAGCCTCCGCGTCTCCCCACTGTCAGCTCAGCTGTCAGCAGGTGTCAGCGGTGTCGCCAGCGTGACCACAGCTGCCTCTTGTGTCCTTCCTCCCATCGTCTTGTCGCCACCGCCCCCACACCGCCCCCACACAGCAGCTGACGTTATTCCCATCCAGTGCTGTATGTCTTGTCATACAGTTGCGAAGACATTAGTATTGTCCTTAGACTGGAGACAGCTAGACAGTTAAAGTGCCTGCCCTACCATGGTCGAGGCTCAGGGATCGGCGATGCCACCGCTGGCAGCGCCATCGACATCAGGGGCGAGCTCCATGGGTGGCCAGGCAGTGCTTTGGTGTCTCTCTCTCCCTCTCTATTTCTCACTCCTTCTTCTCTCACCACTCCCCTGTCTCTGGAGGGGTGGGGCAGGAGAAATAGCTCACTGGGTAGGGTGTGTGCCCAGGTGTGAACCCTAGTACCACATGGGAGGTGCTACGTCACTGGAGGAAGATCCTGTTCTGCAGTGCCGCTCCCATTCACTGTCTCTTTTTCTATGAATGAAAAAAATAATAATAATAAAGGCAGTCCAGAGTGGCATAATCATGGGTGCTATAGAAAAAAATATATTTCTTCTCAGAATTTTTCTAATTGCCAGCAGGGTTATCGCTGGGACTTGGTGCCTGCAAGACAAACCCACCACTCCCAGGAGCCAGACTTTCCCTTTATCTGATTGGACGGAAATATAAATTGAGAGCGAAGGAGGAGATTGTGAGCAAGAGGGAAAGAGAGAGACCTGCAGTACTGCCTCACCCTTTGTGAAGATTCCCTGTCCTTGTTCATGGTAAAGTGTGCACTCACCTGAGTTTGCCACCACCCTGCCCCTCGGTTATTTCTTACAACTACTTTCTTTTTTATTTTTTTATTTATAAAATGGAAATATTGACAATACTATAGGATAGAAGGGATACATTTCCCCACAGTGCCCACCCCCAGAGCTCCATATCCAATCCCCTCCCCTGATAGCTTCCCTATTCTTTATCTCTCTGGGAGTATGGACCCAAGGTCATTGTGGGATGTAGAAAGTGGAAGGTCTGGCTTCTTAATTGCTTCTCCACTGAACATGGGCATTGGCAGGTTGATCCATACTCCCAGCCTGTCTCTCTCTTTCCCTAGTGGGGCAGGGGTCTGGAGAGGAGGGACTCCAGGACACATTGGAGGGGTCCTCTGCCCAGGGAAGTCCGGTTGGCATTATGGTAGCATCTGGAACCTGGTGGCTGAAAAAGAGCTAAGGTATAAAGCAGAACAAATTGTTGACTAATAATGAACCTAAAGGCAAGAATATTGCAGATGAAGATGTGGGGTCTCCGTTTTGGAAAAAGCTAGTAGATATAAATATTTTAACTGTAAACCCCACCAGTTTGATCTGGGACCCATAGTCAGCACAGGAGCCTATGTAACCTCTGCATCCCTGTAGGTCTGGGCTCATATTCTGTGGTCACGGCTAGGAACATTCCAGGCTGCACTAATTGCAGGACCCATCTTCCTCGGGTAATAGGTAGAGTATTAGAGTATGTTGTCCAACCTCCCTACGGAGAATGGAACATTCCCTACCATTATTGATCCACATTGAGGGCAAGGTCCTATGGAGGCCCACAAAGGGGTCCGTTGTGTTGTTCCTGATGGAGATGACCAGTGACAGTGGCACAACTACTTTCGATTCTACAATTGTCTCCTTAAAATTTTCAGTTTGTAAAAGGTTTTTGTTATTTGTTTTTTACTAGAGACCAGCTCAGCTCTGACTTGTGGTGGTATGGGGGATTGAACCTGGGACTTTGGGGCCTTAGGCATGAGAGTCCCTTTGCATAACCATTATGCTATCTCCCCAACCCTGTAAAAGACTTTTTTATGTGCAATACATAACTTTTCCGTTTCAAGCCACCCTAGTAACCAAACGTTGATGTCACTATCTCCTCTGATGTCTGGTGAGACTCTGTAGTTTAACCGCTTACTGACCAGCGGATTTTCTTTCTACTTCTGCAAACTTCCTGGAAGCAAACATGTGTGCCCTCACCTGGTTGCTTCAGTTCCCAGCCCCAAGAAATACTTTTTTTTAACTGTTTTCTTTTAATTTTTTATATTTATTTATTTATTTTCCCTTTTGTTGCCCTTGTTTTTTATTGTTGTAGTTAGCATTGTTGTTATTGATGTCGTTGTTAAATAGGACAGAGAGAAATGGAAAGAGGAGGGGAAGGCAGAGAGGGGGAGAGAAAGACAGACACCTGCAGACCTGCTTCACCGCCTGTGAAGCGACTCCCCTGCAGGTGGGGAGCTGGGAGCTCGAACCGGGATCCTTACGCGGGTCCTTGGGCTTGGCACCACCGCCCGACTCCCAAGAAATACTTTACTTTTACCAACTCACATAGGGTAGACAGATTGCCTGTTTTTTTTGTTTTTTTTTTACAAAAAAAAAGATTTTATTTATTAATGAGAAAGATCGGGGTGGGGGAGAGAAAGAACCATATGTCCATCACTCTGGTCCACGTGCTGCCAGGGATTGAACTCAGGACCTCGTGCTTGAGAATCCAATGCTTTATCCACTGTACCACCTCCTGGATCGAGACAGATTGCCTGTTCAAGCAACCGAAGTCGGTTTTTAAACCACAGGTACGGGGTAAATAGGGCAATAGCTTCACTTCTAAGTGGAGAGGAGATAATTGGTCAGCCTCACCCAGGAACGATACAGAGCCCTGAAAGAACTGTCCTAGAAGAGAGAGCAGCTGGCTAGGGAGATGGGAGAGGGCCATGCAACTTCACCACAACTTCAGAAAAGATTCCTAGACTCGAGAATGTGAGCTGGGGCTTGGGAATTTTGGGGGGCAGAACTGCATGCAAAAGTCGAGGAAGCAGTAGTTAAAGTGGAGGTTCCAGCAGACTGAGCAAATTTGAAAATAGTAACCCACTGTCGTGCCCAGTGATCCTGACTCCGCATGACAGGCCTTTTTTTTTGGGGGGGGGGGGGGCGGGGGGAAGGGGGACTAGTGGTTTACAGTCAACAGTAAAATCCAGTAGTTGGTGCATGTGTAACATTTCTCAGTTCTCCACATAAGGCGAGCCTTTCTAAGGCATTACACCTGCCGCCCTGATAGCTCCTGTGTTCTGGCCACAGTCCTCGTTGGCCCAGGCTTGGGCCATTCTGAGCTCATCCCGCACTGTCCTGCCACCCTGATTCCAAGACACAGCCCTCTCGGCACAAGGACTCCTGGCTCTTTTCTGCCTGCTGAGTGTCAGCGCTCAGACCAAACACTATCACTGTTGTGTCTCCTTGCCCCGGCTTCCTCCCAGACATTAATCATTGCCCCTTCCTCTGGGATTTCACTCCTCTAAGTCCTTCGCTCTGTGTCTGTTTCTGTGAACAGAACAGTGGTTATGTTTTGTGTCTCTAGCCTCTGCGTAAACACACAGACAGTGCCCATTACCTCAGCTGATGGGCTAAGCGACGGCTCCAACTTTCTTCTCTGCACCTGGAGCAAAGGCCTGAGTCTCCAGCGGGGTCTGGCTGCCTGGCAGCGTTAACAGTTCTTCCCTGCATTCTCAAGCTCTCTAGAGGCTCTGCTTGTGGGGAGATAGAGTGTGTCAGTAGTCACACAGTAGAAGCCCCATCCCCACAGCACCCCCTCCCCTTGAAGCTCCCCAGTGGCAGAAGCCTAGGAGCCTGTGTAACCTCTGCATCCCTGTGAGTCTGAGCTCACATTCCATGGCCACAGTTAAGAACCTTCTAGGCTGCACTCCTTTCAGGACCCGTCTTCCTCAAATGGCAGAGTGTGCTGACCCAGCCTCCCTTTAGAGAGTGGGGCAGTTTCTACCACTGTTGTTCTGCGTTGAGGGCAAGGTCCTGTAGAGGCCCCCAGGAGGGTTTATGATGTTGTTCCTGATGAGATGACCAGGGATGGTGGAGGGAGGGATCTGTCAGAGGTAAGTCCATAATATCTATGTGGGAATCCCAAGATTCCCTGAGTAGGGCCCCCAGATGATGGGGTGGCCTGGTAGTGACCAAAAGGGCCATCCTCAAAGTGTGCCAGTCTCTTGCCCTAACCCAGCTTTTGTAGGTCTTGCTGTATCTGACAAAGGCAGCCTGAGAGTGATTGAGGGAAGTGAACTAGGATGTAGGTGAGGAGGGCATCTGGGTCTAAGTAGAAACTATTTGATTGAGTACTTGATGGTGTCTTTTCTAGGTCTTTCTACCTGCTTGCTGCACCTAGTGAGTCACTGCAGACAGCTGCACGCTTTTTTTAAAGTGTATGTTTTCCCCCAGCTTATGGATATGTGTGCACATGTGCTCTATCTAATGGGCCCTGGTCTATATCTGGGTTCTGTAACTTTGTTAGGAGGTGCACCGCCCAGAATGGAACTAAGGAGTCCTATGAGCTAGGAGAGGTCTCACCAGAGTACTGGAGCTGGAGTCTCTGGACACAGACTGAAGTGAAACTGGTTGTGGTGGCACTGGCTGCCTTGATTTGGTTGAGATCAGTAAATGCAGGATCAAATGGTCTGGATCAAGAGAAGCATGAAGGAAAATGAGCAAAGCCCCAGAGGTTCCAGGGAGAAATATGGGTTTTATAGAGAATGAGGAAGGTTTCCTGCTGTCTTCGAGTTTAAGAAGGCAATAATTAATATTACAGCCAAGTTATTTACTCTAAAAATCCTACGGTTAGGATTTACTGTACCATACAAGACCTCACCATGATTTATGGCATTTTATGCTATTTACAAATAACTGTAACATATACTGAAAAGACTGGTTGCTTCTGGTCTCCTTGGTCTAAGATGTTAGATGATTTAATATTTCAAAGAAGTTATTATTGGAAATGCATTAACACTTGAATCCCAATGTTAAAATTCTATCAGTTTACTCATTTGAAATCGTAAGTGCTTAAATGGAAGGAATATGTACTCAGAACTAAAGTCTATGCATTCAAAAGTTCGAGGCATTAAATCCACTTTTCCCCTTTCATATTGATTAAATAGTGATTTGTAGGACTTTAAGTTAATAGGGGTATATACTAACACCATTCTGACAACCCAAGATCTGTGTTCCTACCCCCACCCTCCTATGGGGGGGGGGGAGGCTGAAATCTACCCTCCCCCCCACCAGAGTTTTTTACTTTTTAAAATAATTTTTTTTATTTATTCCCTTTTGTTGCCCTTTTTTATTGTTGTAGTATTGTTGTTACTGATGTCATCGTTGTTGGATAGGACAGAGAGAAATGGAGAGAGGAGGGGAAGACAGAGAGAGGGAGAGAAAGACAGACACCTGCAGACCTGCTTCACCACCTGTGAAGGGACTCCCCTGCAGGTGGGGAGCCGGGGGCTTGAACTGGGAACCTTAAGCCGGTCATTGTGCTTTGCGCCACCTGCGCTTAACTCACTGCGCTACCGCCCGACTCCCAGTTTTTTACTTTTTTGCAATACTCCAAACTCAGTCAAATTCTGCTTTGTGCTCCTTTTCTGCTCTTCTTTCTCAGCTTCTGTTTTGAGTGGGATCATCCCATACTCCTCTTTCTCTTTCTGGTTTCTCTCACTTAACATAATTCCTTCTAGCTCCATCCAAGATGGGTGTACTTAGCTATGAGAAGTAATGAATCCCCAGATCTTCTTACACTCGCTCTGCATTTTCCCTCCAGTGTGGCAGGCCCCTGCTGGGCCGCTCTGCAGGGTCCTTCTGGCCGATGCTTTCCCAGCCAGTACCCTCTGGCCATTGCTAAGTGGCAGCCTGCGTATCCTTGCACGTTTCTTAGCAACCACCTACATCAGGGCCTCTCCTGTCATTGGCCTACCTAGGGGGAAAATTTACTAAGAAAGGAACCCCTGCCTTCTCTGGTTTCTGAGCCAGAGGAACTAGAAAATTTACAGCCCATACTTTCAGTCTCTTGAGATGGTGAGGTGGATGGGGGTAGGGGTGCAATGTCCTTTCCTTACCTGTCGGCAGAGGTGTGGCAAGACACATGAGGTAAATTCATCTTTAGGGGAAATGGATTTCAACTGAGGTTCTTCAGAAGCTCAAACTTGTTTACTGTGCTGTAAGTGCTGGACATGCATTTAAATCTAAATACGGCAAAACACAAAGATTTCATTCCTTATTATCAGCCAACTGCTTGTCCTTATTCCACATATATGTGAATAACTACACACACACACTCCTGAAACACAGTTGTGTTTGCGCTCCTGGACCATGGAACAAAGGCTGAAAGTCTTTCTCTTACACAGCTTGGAATTTTGGCTTTAATTTCTATTAGTCTGGTTTTGTTTGTTTGCTTTCACTTTACATTTTAATGCTGCTGTTTCAAATTCATCTTTGGCTTGTGTGTTCTCCTCCCCATCACCACCACTCCTCTGAAATGCCATCTCACTTGAGTTTCTGTTTTTAGCCATAGCCCTTCAGTTTGCTCCTACCTGCACACAGTCAGGAAGCTGCAAAATAGTTTCTCAGACGATGTTGATCATAAACACGGTCACCTGGCCCCAGGATCAGCCACTGTAACGCATCATGTTCCTTCTAAGCCACAGTGGTATTCTCTGTCTAGACGCAGTCTGTTCTGTAGAACAGATGACTGTAATTGAATATGTCAGTTTGCAGGGAAGACTTGCTTCTAATAAGCTTTTAATTCCAAGTAACGAAATTTAGCAAAATGCAAAGACAGGGCATTGTTTAAAAGAAAGCTTTGGAGATGGATACTTAGGCTTGGCTCTGCTAAACTATTGTGTAACCTTTCTCCCAAACACAAGGCACAAGAAAGTCAAGTTCACTGCTTTTGTCTGAATGCCCCCGGTAGGCTTATCTGTAGAGCACGTTCTGTTTTAGTTCATTTAATAGATTGAAGTTATTAACACATTAGTCAGAGAGAGTGCCAAAATCAACCAGTTGTTCCAATGACTAGAGATTGAAAATGTCACTGGGCCACTTAGGTTGGGATGGGGACATGAATATCTCATAAATTTGTGGAGAAAATGAGGCTAATTTTCCTACTGAGAGTCATTTGTAATTATTTACAGAAACCAAGAGATCAGGAATTAAGTATCTTGCCCTCTGTATGTTTAAGTCGCAAGTACTTTGTCTTCCACCATTTCAGGTCTTTTTAAGGAACTATACAGCAAAGTCCTAGAACCCCTGCCTTCTTCGTTATTAGAGGAAAGTGCTTACTTTGGGGGGAGGTTAGAAAGGCAAAAAAAAAAAAGTCTACCTTCTGCAGTAAGTACATAGTACTTTTTCAGATCAAAGTTCCAGTTAGGTAAGAAAACAATGTTTTCACTGTAGTAACTTTTCATATTGGTCCTTTGCTCCAGTGAGATAAAACTCGAACATGTTCACACTATTCTTTATTTGTCTTAACGTCTGTTGAAGAAGCACTGCAGTGTACGATTTGTATCACTGAAAAGCCACATGTGTATAGACTGTCAGGTACACAACTGAATGTCCTGTTCTCTCCTTCACTGTGGATTGTTCACTTGGCCCCAATCCTCCCTGCCCCCTTCAGCTCTGGTATCTGCTATAGGGGCCTAGAGTCTAAAAGTTTGTTTTTGTTCTAAAATATGGTAGTTTTAAATCAAGTTTAGAACTTTACATGCCAGTATTTCCGACTCTCAACTGAACCAGGAGTTAATATAGAAGGGTCAGAGGGGCTGGGGCCTAGCGTGGGTGTAAGTGGCCCAGCTGGGAGGTTGGGGCCTCAATATCTAATTCATTGCATGTTCAAATGTGCCCTGAGTTTGCTTAGTTCTACTTATCTGTCTTACCAAGCATTTTGCAAAAAACATCAGATGCTTTTTTGTTCCCTTGAACATAGCCAGTTTTAGCCACTGAGCCCTCCAGAAGTTCTACTCAGCTGTAATGTGAGCATCATTTATTCATCATGAATTCTCCTTAGACAAAGCTTCTAAATGCAGCGTCACGCAGTATTAATTTTCCTCTTAAATCCCCTTTTGTCTTGAGACATGATTTTACATGATCCATCTTACAAGTTTCTCGTTTGGTAGAATGTCTCTGCACCCCCAGCCATGGAATCAATCTTCGGTTTGGTTTTATTTGATGATGTTCCTCCTGCTAGCTCAGCAACGGATGGGCAATTATGTCCCTCCCCAGTGGGCAGACTTGGAACAACTTTGATTCTTAATAGCTGTAAAAAGAACAAAGGTTATTTTCCCAGACTATGATCTCTTTGCTTATCCTAAGAAGGGGAGAAAGTATTTGGAAAGAAGCAGGAAGAAACATGAAAGCATGCACTTGTGCTGCCCTTGTGCTGCCTTGTTCTCACATCCTTCCAGGGTGCAGCTGAGAGCCCAGACTCTCTCTCTCCTGTCCTGCTCTTCGCCCCATCTGCGCACTGATCCCTAGCATGGTGGAGGGCTCCCACCACTAGTGGTGCCAGAATTCCTGCAGACTTTGACCCTCTTCCAGTGGAAATCAATTGTCTGGATTTATTCCTGAAGTCTACCATTTCTTCCCAAATTTCCTAACAATACCCTGAAATGTTTCATCTTCTAGCATCCTGTCACCCAAACCCCAGCTTATAAAATCCAAGGTCATCCTGCAGGCATTAGACACTTGGAGGAATTTCATCAGGGAGATACTAAGGTGACCGAACATAGACACAGCTCTTCAGCTTCCCAGAGAACACTTGCCCAGGGTTTACATTTATTCTGCGCGCTTTCTCCGACCTAAGCCCTAGCTGCTGCTAGAACGCTTGGCTCCACATCTCACATGTGACTGCTGATCGCTGTGCCCCCTTGATCCTCTTCAAGTGCTGGGGCACTTTCTATGCTAAGGACTTTACATATGCTTTTTGTCCGTCTTCACCACGACCCAGTGAGGAAAATATGCTAGTGAGAAAAAAAAGCACAATGGGAATGAGAATGAAAAGCTTGTCCATGGGGTCAGGTGGTAGAGCAGCGGGTTAAGCGCACATGGCATGAAGCACAAGGACCGGCATAAGGATCCCGGTTCAAGCCCCTGGATCTCCACTTGCAGGGGCGTTGCTTCACGGGCGGTGAAGCAGGTCTGCGGGTGACTGTCTTTCTCTCCTCTCTGTCTCCCCTCCTCTCTCGATTTATCTCTGTCCTGTCCAAAACAACAGCAATGACAACAGTAATAATAATGACAACAGCAAAGGCAACAAAAATGGGAAAAAATGGCCTCCAGGAGCAGTGGATTCATAATGCAGGCACCGAGCCCCAGCAATAACCCTGGAAGCAAAAAAGAAAAAAAAGAAAAACTGCTCAGCGGGTTAAGCGCAGGTGGCGCAAAGCACAAGGACCGGCGTAAGGATCCCGGTTCGAGCCCCTGGCTCCCCACCTGCAGGGGAGTCGCTTCACAGGCAGTGAAGCAGGTCTGCAGGTGTCTATCTTTCTCTCCCCCTCTCTGTCTTCCCCTCCTCTCTCCATTTCTCTCTGTCCTAGCCAACAACAACATCAATAACAACAATAATAATAACTACAGCAACAATAAAACAACAAGGGCAACAAAAGGGAAAACAAATAAATATAAAAAAAAAACAAAAAAAAGAGAAAAAAAGAAAAACTTGTCCATGAACAGAGTATTTGATCCCAAGACTCAGTAACTTATCACTGTGTCACCTTTCTTTCCCCCTGTCATTTTCCACCGGAAGTTGTCTGAGCATAAATATTACAGAGGTCAGCTTCCTTTGGCTTAATCACCTGGCGTTGCGGAAGGCACCTCTGGTAGCGTGAGGAAAGCACGGAACTGGAAAATTAACAGCCCTGATCTTGGTTCCTGGCTGGTTCACTTCCTGAGTCTCTGTTTCCTTATCTCTCAAATGTCATCGCTGGGCATAGCAATGTAGGGAGGGTCCCATGTGAACGTGCAGCCACCCTCAAGTTGTGTGTCAGCTCTGAACCGCCCATACATGTAAGGTGATGTCTGTCTGCAAATTGCCTTTCTCTCTAATTCTCCACCCTCACCCCTATCCACCTCCATATGCCTCCCAGTTCTAGAAGAAAAAGTGATGGTGCGATTCTAGAAGACCTTTAACTTCTGAGTGAGAGGCGCAGACTGACTTTTGAGTAGGTAAGCAACCGTGTAGACTTCTCCTAGAACGCTGCATTTCTAGGATGGCGGCCCAGAGTCCTCTCTCACAATAGTCAGTGCACCGTGGGAGGCAGGGGAGTGTTGAAGACAGATGCGGCCTCCCGGCCTCCCCGCCACGCCTCCCCTCTGGCCCGCTGTCTCCAGAGGTCACAAATGCTATGGCTATAGGCTCAGAGATGAGGCTGGCCATACAGGGTGGGGTAGTCATGTGAACACCTCAGGGGCTGGGACATCTGATTGAGCGCACATCTCACTGTGCTCAAGGACCTGAGTTCAAGCCCCTGGTCCTCACTTGCAGGGGAGACTCTTCATGAGCTGTCAAGCAGGGCTGCAGGTGTCTCTCCTTCTCTGTCTTGCTCTACCTCCCCCTCTGCCTCTCAAGTTTTCTCTGTCCTTTCAAAATAAACAAATAAAAATAATTAGGTGGCACTCCATTCCACTAACCCTCCTTCCCCACCTGCTGCTCCTCCAGGAAGCGGGAAGCAGGAGGCAGGAGGCTTCCTCCTAAGAAAGTTTTCCAGGCAGGGGAATCTTGCAGCTCACACCCCACCCCTGCCGCACACACACCACACACCGCACACCGCACACCACACACACCACACACCATCACCACCACCGTCACACATGAACAGGATGTCAGCTGTGCAGTTCCCCCTCTCCACCTGCTCTCCCCAAGCTGACTCCCACCCCTTGGATCTGCACCCAAAAATATCCAGCCAGGCCACACTCTACCCAACAAATGCCAGGCTTCCTGCTGCTGGAAGAAGCCAACACACTTTCCTCCTGGTAAAGTCACTTGAATCCAGAGAGATGCTGGGATTTAAATCACAGCAGGGAGTCGGGCGGTAGCGCAGAGGGTTAAGCGCAGGTGGCACAAAGCGCAAGGACCGGCGTAAGGATCCCAGTTCGAGCCCCCGGCTCCCCACCTGCAGGGGAGTCGCTTCACAGGCGGTGAAGCAGGTCTGCAGGTGTCTGTCTTTCTCTTCCCCTTTCTGTCTTCCCCTTCTCTCTCCATTTCTCTCTGTCCTATCCAACGACGATGACAATAATAACTACAACAATAAAACAACTAAAGGCAACAAAAGGGAATAAATAAATAAATATTTTTTTTTTTAATCAGCAAAAGGAGTAAACCCTGGTGTTCAGGGAAGAAGCTTCATTGTTCAGCATTAGTGAGTGAAAAGATGTTAGAGGAAGAGGCCAGACAGTAAACTGAGGCTGCTAGATGCAACAGGGCACCCAGTTCAACTGGTCTTTTGGACAAACAACAAAGAACTTCATAGAAACGGTGTGTCCCAACATAGCAATTGTCTTCTTGTCTCTGTCACTCTGTATCTCTCCTCCCCGCTTCCTATTTCATCCTCCCTTATAGAATGCTCTCCATACCCTTCTCCCCCCCACACACACACCCATTTCCTCTCCTCCTCCTGTGCTTGGGATACAATTTGCTTAGAAAATAGTAATTCAGAGAGTCGGGCTGTATAGCACAGCGGGTTAAGTGCAGGTGGCGCAAAGCACAAGGATCCGCATAAGGATCCCAGTTTGAGCCCCCCGGCTCCCCACCTGCAGGGGAGTCGCTTCACAGGCAGTGAAGCAGGTCTGCAGGTGTCTGTCTTTCTCTCCCCGTCTCTGTCTTCCCCTCCTCTCTCCATTTCTCTCTGTCCTATGCAACAATGACGACATCAATCACAACTGTGATAATAACTACAACAACAATAAAAAAGGGCAACAAAAGGGAAAATAAATAAATATAAAATAAATTTTGAAAAAGAAAATAAAATAGTAATTCAGAGGGGCCAGGCAGTAGTGAACCTGGTTAAGCACACCTATTCCCATGTACAAGGTCACGGGTTCAAGCCCCCACCCCTACCTACAGGAGGGAAACTTCATGAGCAGTGAAGCAAGTCTGCAGGTATCTTTCTCTCTCCTGTCTCTCCTTCCTTCCTTCCTTCCTTCCTTCCCAATTCCTCTCTTTTCTATCAAAGTAAAAGGTAAGAAACAAATATTTATCAAGAAAGGAAAGGACAGCTGGTGCTCAAACACTGTTAGTGATTTCTCAGAGGTTCTCACTGGGCTGGGCAGCTCTGTGTTTGCTGGGCTTAGCACTGCCTGCTGTGTGCTCTTCTTTGTCTGAGTCCTAACAGGAGGGAGGCAGGGAGAAGGTCTGTGCGGTGTCATCTGCCTGTGCACCAAGATCCCAGTGGCCTGAGCGGAGAGGTGACAGAAGTCCCTGGTCTCAGGAGAAGAATGCCCCAGGCATTGGTTCCACAGGGTCCCACGGGTGTGCCCAGCCTGCCTTCCTCTCGTGTCTGCCTCTTCTCTCTCCCTCTCCTTAAGGAGTGCCCTGTTCTGTCCAGCCCTTCGTGACTGTTGCGTAGCCCCGCATGACTTGGTGCCAAGCACGCTTCAAGCAGTGCATCCTTAGCGGCTGCCGGTGCTATGAAGAGTCCTGGGGCGTAACGTGCAAACCTAGATGGCCAGCCTCCTCCCCACCTGGGCACAGCCCTTTCGGAGCGCCCACCCTGTCCCCCATTGCACATCCAGTCAGAAATGTGTCAGTAAGTGGCACTGACTGGGAGGCCGGGCGGTGGCACACCTGGTTAAGCACACGTATTACCATGTGCAGGGGGCGGCGGGGGGATGCTTCATGAGCGATGAAGCAGGGCTGCAGGTGTTTCTCTTTCTCTCCCTTTTTCTGTCTTCTCTGGCCCTAAATTCCTCTCTGCCCTATCAAATAAAAATAGGGAGGGGGGGAAGTGACATTGATTGTATTTCTGTCTCCCGTTAGTCCCCATCTCTCTACTGTCTCCTCCGGCCCTCTCCCTCCTCTACTCCCACTCTCTTCCCCTCTCTCCTAGCAGTGCTCATTACAGAGGTGACCTTTCTGATACCTAGACAGGAACCGGAAGTGACATTTGTCCTTCCAGGCTTTGGCTCCAAGTGGGGTGGGCCCCCATCCACCCTGCAAAGCTGCCAGATTGACTAAAACAGGAGTGCAGGGCTACCCCAGGGGCCCTGAGCTGTGGATGGCTTTGGGATGGGTGTCGGAGGCCTTTATTGGTTCTACAGGAACCAGTTTTGCAAGAATTCTAAGCAAATCCGTCAAATCACTCTTATCCTCAGAGCTTAGATTTGCTCCTCGGCATATTTTTAATGGGATCCAAGCAAAACTCTCATAAGCTCTTTCCAACATCTTTGTTGAAAAAAAAAAAAGTGTTCTCAGACTATTTCCCAAATCTGGAAGGGAAACACAGAGGCTATTTTGAAGTAAGAATGTACACTTGTATTTGTGTTAACGTGTGTATGTGTGTATAATGTTTCCTTTTTGTAATTTCTTTTTTTGGTATTTTATTTATTTTAATGAGAGAGGTATAGAAAGAAAGACCAGAGCACTGCTTAGCTCTGATTTGTGGTGCTGTTGGGGACTGAACCTGGGACCTTTGTGACCTTAAGCATGAGAGTTGTTTTGCAGAACTATTACACTATCCCCCAACCCTACGTGTGTATTTCCTAATACTCACAACATACACCTATATAAACTGGATCTGAACGTGACTCTGCACCGTGCACGGACCCATACAAATCCTCCAGGGCCCGAGCTTGTAGATCAGTCTGGTTTAGCGTGTCATCAGGGGCCTTGCATTGGGGCGACAGGGTGAGGAGTAAGGAGGGTTACTGAAAGGTGAAATTAGGGTGAAGCACTTTCATAAACAGGACATCTTCAACCCCTCACAGGTACATGCACCAGGAGTCACGCCCTGGCTAGAAGGACCCTTGGTGACGTGGACAGCAGGGTCACCCGTAAGTGCCACCTTTGGTCATAAGTGGACCACGTGCCCTTCTGCTTGCCACGAGAGGCGGAAGACAGCCTGGTGACCTTGAGAACAGCACTCCCCCTCCACCAGTACACCCTAGTTCTCATGACCAGCCATGTCTCTTATTATCTTGGGAGGGGGCGTTGAGTCTTGAATAAACATACAAGACTTAAGAGCGCATCATGGCAAAAAAGTGTCTGTGTTCTTCCCGAAGGAACCCCAATGAACAGACCTACCAGAAAATGTTGCTTTCAAAACAGTCCCTGGGAGTTGGCAAATTAGCTTACCTGGATAATGAACTGTTTTGCCGTGTGGGTGACCCGGTTTCAAGCCCTGCCCCCACTGCACTGGAGGAAGCTTCCATGTTGTGGTCTCTCTCTCTCTGTCTCTCTTTCTCTTTCTGTCTCTGTCTCTCAGTCTCAATCTCTCTATCTGAAAAAGACAGCCCAGATTAGTGAAGCCCCAGAGATGATTTAAAAAACTCTTTTTGGGAGTCGGGCAGTAGCGCAGCAGGTTAAGCGCAGGTGGCACAAAGTGCAAGGACCGCCTGTAAGGATTCCGGTTCGAGCCCCCGGCTCCCCACCTGCAGGGCAGTCGTTTCACAGGCGGTGAAGCAGGTCTGCAGGTGTCTTTCTCTCCCCCTCTGTGTCTTCCCCTCCCCTCTCTATTTCTCTCTGTCCTATCCAACAATGATGACATCAATAACAACAATAATAACTACAACAATTAAAAAAAAAGGGCAACAAAAGGGAATGAATAAATAAATATCTTTAAAAAACCCTTTTTAAATGTTATCAAAACAGCCCATCCTCTCATACCCTCGAAACATCTCATTTAAAATCTGTGTGAGAATAAGAAAGACACGTTTTAGAGGAGGAGGTCCTTCCTGCAAGTCCTGTACCCCAGCACCCATCCACCTGCCCGGCGGTGACAACTCACCTTAATTAATATTTACTCTGTGGTAGAGGTTAGGAAGACTTTAGAAGACAATGCACACTGGTGATGTACTTTGAAAAATCACGAACTAGTATACCGATTTATATGTAGGAAATCCCTCTCCTTAAAGGCAAACTTTATTGAAGTTTGAAGAAAGTGAAATAGAACTTCCACTGGAGGTTCACTTGTACATAAAAGTCAACAGAAATGCCACAACTTGGTGCATAGTCCAGATAATAGATTTTCAGTGCAAAGGTATACAGTACAAACAACAGGAACAGGAAAAACAGAGGGTCTATCTCATAGCTGGTGGTGTGCAAGTCCTGCTGTATGTGAGGCCCTGGGTTTGAGCCCCAGCACCACGTGGGAGCACTGAAGACAAATAAGGAGAGCTCCATGGGTGCTTACTCACTCACTCATTCACTCACTCACTCACTCACTCACTCACTCACTCACTCTCTATCTTAAAGAGAAGACTATCTTGGCAGTCACTGCTTCACAGTGCAGTGAGAGTGTTTCCAAATCCTCATGTGTCTCTAGAGTCTTGCTGGGAAGTCTTGGGGAATACCTAGGAGTGTGATTGCTAGGAGCTGCATGGGTGTGTGTTTAAATGCCTGGCAGATTGCAAAACAAATATCCAAAAGTGCTTGTGCCAGGTTGATACCCGCTTCGGAAATGTGTGAAGGTTTCTCTGGTTGCTTGGGTTCCTCATAAACAGTTGGAGGTGGTGTTAGTCATTTTTCCTCTTTGACAGTCTAGTATGAGGTGAGATCTTGTTTTGGTCTTAATTTACAAACATCAAAGTTAAACAGTTGTTACTGTACTGATTGGACATTCATATATTTCCAGTGTGAAGGGTCTCTTCAGAGGTTTGACCTATTTTGTTGAATTGTCTTGTTATTATTGAATCATAGGGAAGTTTATGTAGTCTGGATACAAACTCTGTGTCAGGTAGGGAGTGTGTTGTCTCTAATGCAACACTGCTGAATGGTACTGCCCAGCCTAATTTTTTAATTAGATAGATAGATAGATAGATAGATAGATAGATAGATAGATAGATAGATATAGACAGACAGACAGTCAAATAAATGGATAAGAGGGAAAGACCAAAGCATTGTTCCACTATCCAGTTCCATGCCAGTGCTGACCATGTTACTCTCATTTGGTGCTGGGAAGCCCAGGAAGAGAGAAAGGAAGAGGGGGAGAGAGGGAGAGAGGGAGAGAGGGAGAGAGGGAGAGAGAGAGAGAGAGAGAGAGAGAGAGAGAGAGAGAGAGAGACCATCTTCTGGTGAGCAGAATTTTTTAGATGAAACATAGTTTCCTTTTTCAAAGATTTATTGATTATTAATATAGACAGAGCATCACTTTGCTACCTTCAGTGCCAGAGACTGAACTCGGGCCATCATGCTTTCCAGTCCAAAACTCTGTCCACTGTGCCAACCCCCAGTCCACAAACATAATTTTCAGGGTTTTGTTCTTTTGCATTTATTACTTTTTGGGTTCTCTCTAAAAAAATAATTTCCTACCCTATAGCTGTGAGGTATTCGTCTCTTAGAGCCTCTACAGTCCTCTCTTTTAAGTTTAGGTACATGATCCATCTTGATTTAATGACTGTGTGTGATGTGAGTTAGAGGTCAAGGTTCATTTTTCCTTATGTGATGATCTGGTTATTCCAACACCATTTGTTGAAAAGATTATTTCTCCTCTCCCCACCCCACCCCACCCTCGTCTTTTAATTGGAGCCAACCCTTTGTTGAAAATCAATTGGCCGTATATTTCTGAACTCTGTTTTGGTTCATTGATCTCATTCTGTCCTTAATGCAAGATGGTGTTGACTCCTATAGTTTTTTTATATATATAAAAAGGAAACACTCACAAAACCATAGGATAAGAGAGGTACAACTCCACACAATTCCCACCACCAGAACTCCATATCCCATCCCATCCCCTGATAGTTTCCCCATTCTTTATCCCTCTGGGATTATAGACCCAAGGTCATTATGGGGTGCTGAAGGTGGAGGTCTGACTTCTGTAATTGCTTCCCCGCTGAACATGGGCATTGACAGGTCCATCCATACTCCCAGCCTGCCTCTGTCTTTCCCTAGTGGGGTGGGACTCTGGGGAAGTGGGGCTCCAGGACACATTGGTGGGGTTGTCTGTCCAGGGAAGTCAGGTTAGCATCATGGTAGCATCTGGAACCTTGTGGCTGAAAAGAGAGTTAACATATAAAGCCAAACAATTCATTGACTATTCATGAACCTAAAGGCTGGAATAGTGCAGATGAAGAGCTGGGGGGGGTCTCTGTTTTGTAGACAGCTAGTAGGCATATTTTAGTTCTATTCCAAAGGGCCCATGACTATCCTAGTTTTCTTTCCCCTGAGCCTGAAACCTGATATGTAGGTGGATCCAAGTTACTGTCTGGGAAGACGATGACTCTTTAGTCACTATCAGGCCATCCCATCATCTAGGACCCTAGTTGGGGAGTCCTGAGATTCCCAAACAGGCGTGATGGGCCTAGACCTTTAATAAATCCCACTCCCCAATGTTACCAGTCATCTCTATCAGGAACAGCGCAATAGACCCCTTTGTGGGCCCCCAAAGGACCTGGCCTTCAACTTGGATCAACAACAGTAGAGAATCCTCCGAAGGGAGGCTGGACAACATACTCTATGCTCCACCTGAGGAAGACGGGTCCTGAAATTGGGGCAGCTTGGAACATTCCTACTCATGAGCACAGAATGTGAGCTCAGAGCTACAGGGATGCAGAGGTCATACAGGTTCCTAAGCTGAATATGGGTGGGCCCCAGATTAGATCAGATCAACTCAATGGGGTTTACAGTCAACAGTATTTATATACCTTTCCCATATTTGGGAGCTACTCTCTTCCATGATCCAGCTTTCTGGTCCTCTTTCCAGCCATGACATCATCTCCCCAGACAATAACTTGGGCTCCTATAGTTTTCTTTTTTTTATGTATTTATTTATTTATTCCCTTTTGTTGCCATTGTTGTTATACTGTTGTAGTTATTATTGTCGTTACTGATGTCATCATTGTTGGATAGGACAGAGAGAAATGGAGAGATGGGGAAGACAGAGAGGGAGGAGAGAAAGACAGACACCTGCAGACCTGCTTCACCGCTTGTGAAGTGACTCCCCTGCAGGTGGGGAGCCGGGGGCTCGAACCTGGATCCTTACGCTGGTCCTTGTGCTTTGCGCCATGTGCGCTTAACCCGCTGCGCTACCGCCTGACTCCCTAGCTCCTATAGTTTGCTAGTGAATTTTGAAACAAAGTAGGGAATGGAAACTATGACGTATTATTCTTTCAAAGATCACGTGGCTGTGCTAGTTCCATTACATTTCCAAAGAAAGGCTGGGATCATCTTGTCTGCTTCCACAAAACTGCTTCTGAAATTCTTAATGACAATAGTATTGAACCTATGATCAGTTAGAGGAGAACTGGCATTTCAGCAAGAGCAAACCTTCCAAACCACAACCATAGTACAGATCTCCATTTATTTCCCTCTTTTACATTTCTCTTGGCAATCTTTTGTAGTTTTCAATCTAGGTTTCTCACATCTTTGGTTAAATCAGTCCCCGAGTATTTCATCCCACTGTAATTATGTAAAACTACAACTGATCTTCTAGTAATCTTGCCTTCTGTGACATCATTAAGTGTAACTGGTAGTTTGAACAATTGTTCATCAACAAAACAGTGATTGTGAATTTAAAAAAAAAAGAATCGGATTTTTTAAATGTGTATCTACTTTGCTTGCTTTTCTTGTTTTATTGCTCTGATTATAGTATACGGTGCATGTGGGGGTCAGGCGGTGGCGCAGCGGGTTAAGTGCACGTGGCGCAAAGTGCAAGGACCGATTTAAGGATCCCAGTTCGAGCCCTGGCCCCCCACCTGCAGGGGAGTTGCTTCACAGATGGTGAAGCAGGTCTGCAGGTGTCTATCTTTCTCTCCCCCTCTCTGTCTTCCCCTCCTCTCTCCATTTCTCTTTGTGCTGTCCAACAACGACGACATCGATAATGACAACAACAATAATTACAACAACAGTAATTTTAAAAAAAAAACAAGTATACAGTGCATGTTAAATAAGTATCAATAGGAAAAGCAGACATCCTTCTCTTGTTCCTGATCTTTGGAGAAAGTGTTCAGTATTTCACAATAAAGAGTGATGTGGGGGCTGGGTGGTAGCACAGCAGGTTAAGTGCACATGGCGCGAAGTGCAAGGGCTGACTTAAGGATCCCAGTTCGAGCCCCTGGCTCTCCATCTGCAGGGGGTGGGAGGAGGGGTCGCTTCACAAGCGGTGAAGCAGGTCTGCAGGTGTCTATCTTTCTCTTGCCCTCTCTGTCTTCCCAATTTCTCTCTGTACTATCTAACAAAAATGACAGCAATAACAACAACAATAATAATAACAATGATAAACTGCAAGGGCAACAAAAGGAAAAATAGCCTCCAGGAGTAGTAGATTGGTAGTGCAGGCACCGAGCACCCCAGCAATAACCCTGGAGGCAAAAACAACAACAGAATGATGTGAACTATGGCTTTTTATAAAGCTCTTTATTAGGTTGATAAAATTGTCTTCAATTTCTGATTTACACAGTTTTATATCATTGAGTGGATTTTTTTATTTAAAAAAAATCCCTTTCTGCTTTTATTAAAGTACCCATGAAGTTTTGTCTCCTTCTTGCTACTAATGTGGTGAATTGATGTTCACTAAACTTATGTATGTGAATATAATCTATTACAGTTTTCTACAAGTTGCTAGACTTGATCTACTGATGCTTACTTAAAGACTACTGTGTCTGTCTCCACAGGGGCTATTGTTTTGTAACCTTTCCCTGTACTGTATTCTGTCAGATTCTATTATCAGATTCATGCCAGCTTCATAGAATGAATTGGAAAAACACTTATTGCGGGTCCAGGTAGTGGTGCACCTGGTTGAGCGCATATGTTACAATGCGCAAGGACTTGGGTTCAAACCCCTAGTACCCACCTGCATGGGGGGAAAGCTTCACAAGTGGTGAAGCAGGGCTGCAGGTGTCTCTTTATCTCTCCCCCTCACTATCTCCCCACCCCCTCTCGATTTCTGGCTGTCTGTAGCCAATAAATAAATAAAGATAATAATAAATAATTTAAATGTAAAAAGAACACTTCTTGCTTTTCTGTTTTCTGAAAGATAGTGTGAAATTAGCTCTGTTTCTTCTTTAAATGTATGGTAACATCTACTAGTGAAACTCTCTGGGCCTGGTATTTCCTTGTGAGGAAGACTTCATTTCAATTTGATTTTGCATGGATCTAAGACTAATAAAATTTTCTGTTTTATCTTGTGTCATTTTGATAACTTGTGTTTTCCTTCAAATTTGTCCCTTCCAACTAAGTTTCCAGACTCATTGTCTTAGAATTATTTATAATATGGCTTGAGATTGCACAGCAGCTGTGCACCAGACGTGCATGCCTGAGACCCCCCCCCCCCCAGAAGCCCTAGGTTCAATCTCTGGTACCATCATGTACCCAGGAGCTCGCTTCCTTCTCTTTCTCATGAGAATAAATCTTAGCAACTGTACTGTGAACCATTAGCCCTTCCCCCCAGTAAAAAAATATCTTTTAAGGGACAGCCTGAAAGAGGGTAAGACACCACCATATTTAAGCTTCCTTCAGTGTGGTGGGGGTGGCCTTCAACCTGTGTTGATCATGGCAAAATAGCACATTATCTAAGCAAGCTATTTCATATTACTTTCTTTCTTTGATGCCTGTAGAACATATTATAATAATCCCGTGTTCATTCCTGGTACAGGTGATTCATGTTTTCACTTTTTCCTTGATCATTGCAGTCAATTGTTGCTATTAGTAGTAAGTTCAAAAAATCAACTTCTGATTCGTATTAAAAAGTGAGTACTGGATGAATTGCATTACATTTTCTTTTTTAATTTTTTTTATTTTATTTATAAAACCATAGGATAAGAGGGGTACAACTCCACACAGTTCCCACCACCAGAACTCCGTATCCAATTCCCTCCCTTCATAGCTTTCCTATTCTTTAACCCTCTGGGATTATGGACCCGTGGTCACTGCGGGATTCAGAAGGTGGAAGGTCTGGCTTCTGTAATTGCTTCCTCGCTGAACATGGGCGGGGGCAGGTCGATCCATACTCCCAGCCTGGGGCAGGGTTCTAGGTAAATCGGAGCTCCAGGACACATTGGTGGGGTTGTCTGTCCAAGGAAGTCTGGTTGGCATCAGTATTATATTTTCTTAAATGCAAGATTTAAAAATCTTTAGACATATATGGAGACTCCAAGTTGCCTTTTTTAGAAATAGAAGAATTACTAGTGTGCAGAGTTCATATCCAAGGTCTACAATGTTGAGAGGATGTCGTGTTTTGAAATGAGCTGTTGAGTGAATCAGAGAAAAGCCTACAATCTTAGTAGTAACCACAGGTACCTGTTCGCAAACTGAATTGGGATAGCATCTGGACGAGGCTTCATTATTATAAGTTCATTTGCAAATGCAAAAAGTCAAATTTGTCATTTTCAAGTGTGAATTATTAAGGTGTTGGTGGTGGTGGTGTTTGTGTTTTTTTTTTCCACTCTCTTCTTTGGAAAGTCACAGAGCTACCTATACTTGGATGGACACAATGAATGCATTCTTTTTGTTTTTTCAGTTCATGTTCCATTTAGAATCCTGATTTAAGGAAGGATTAGCATTCAGTAGCCGGAGTTTCAGAAGGTCATGTACATCTGCCAGGGCGACGTGGTTTGGGAATTTCCCTCTGTCAGCCTGAGCTTGAGCCCAACAAAGAGAGGAAGGTGATAGCAGGTCTGGTGCTTGTTTTGGAAACGTGACCCTCAGCTCCTGAATGGTTCCCAGTTCGTCTGCGGGAGCAAGCCCCTGTGACACAGGAGAGCAGCGGGGAGGACAGTGAGTGCACAGGGATGACAGAAGTGTCTGGGCCACTCATTCATTAGGGACTCACAAAGGGGCATAGAAAGCCTGGGCTTTTGTGGAGACCGAGGGCTTCATATCCAATATCTGTTGGGTAATTTAATTACGTGGGTATGGCAGGAATGACACAGTGGTTACATTAATAAACTGAAGTATTAAAGAATAATAGCCCAGTTATTGCTGAATTATGGGAAACACGCCGCCTATTCATTCCTGGTGATATTAGACGGGAGAAGGAGGGGGCTTCTGACATTGCACTCCCGGCGCAGAAAGAAACGGCTTCTTGCCTCTTGCAGACCTGTGCAGAGCCTGGTGCCATGGCAGGGCCAAAGTCACACCCAGTCGCATAAACCTTGCTTTGTTTAAGATGCTTAAACTATCGTTTGAGCAGCCTGTTTGCACAATGCAATGGGTTTGGTACATTACAGACGCCGACGATTGTGTGCTATCCAGACCTTTTCCCAAATAGTCTTTCCAGCAGGTCTCAGTCCTGCGCATTCCCCTTCCTTGTCTGGGCCTCCTGTTAATAACATCCATTTGATGTGATCACAGGCTGCTCAGTTGGTGGTTTAAAAGAATCTGCCTGTTATTTAATAGGAAGGAAAGTCATTTTTCATCTTCACTCTTCCCTTCTAGCAGACAAGAAGAAAATGCCTTTTACCCTCCTGAAAGGGAAAAGGGAATACACTTTTTATCTCACAGCCATTTTCAAGACACATTTACTGACCCATGCCAGCACAGTTCCAGAAACTGTGGTGAAGAATGGGAGAGAACAATGGGCTACGGTTCTGGGTTGCATTCGGAGACAGAATTCTGTTATGAGCAGCGGGCACCCTCTCCCATTTCACCCCAAGCCTTCTCTGTGTGAACACACATGGTCACCATCCTATGGCCTGAGTGTCTTCCTGGGGTGACAAAACACATGGGAGGGGGTTACAAATCCAAGTTTTGTGAACCTGTAAATTCTTTTTTAAAAATATTTATCATTGGATGGAGAGAGAGAGAGAGAAAGAGAGAGAGAGACCTGTGGCCCTGCTTCACCACTTGTGAACTTCCCCCCCCCCCCGCAGATGGGGACAAGGGGCTTGAACCTGTGTCCTCTCATACTGTAATATATGTGTTTATCCAGGTGTGCCACCTCCTGGCCTCTAAGCCTGTAAATTCTTAAAAGTGTATTTCAAAAAGGCAAAAAAAAAAAAAAAAAAAAAAAAAACCTAAACCATTTACTTGTACAGAAGCCAGTTGAAACCTACAGAGAATGATCCAAAGAGTCACTGTTCATTAAGGCAAACTCTAATTTCTGCTTTGGGGGATTCTGAAGTCCTTTAGAAGCAAAGTTTGAACAATTCAGATCATAGTATTTGAAGGAGTAGGTGGCTTCTTTTGTTCCACTCAACTAGAGTGGCATGATCTCACAGACAAATATTTGGGTGACTCTCAGGGAAGTTGCCTCCACACTGAGTCTTTATATCTGTGGTCCTCATGTGAATAATCACAGGGAAGGCTTCATGAGAACACAGGTTGCTGGGTCCCAACCTCAGAATCCTGATTCACTTGGATGAAGAAGAAGCCTGAGAATCTGCATTTCCCTCCCTCCTTCCCTCACCAGGCTTCTACTGTCAATAGGGAAACCACACTTTGAGAACCACTGCTTCAGACACAAAGACTTAGCCCTGCAGTCTTCAGAGAAATGGCAATACCCCTCCCCCTTTAGCAGAGCAGAGAGAACTTTCTGCTTAATTCAGACCTACACATGGCTCTGACAAGCTTGCCTTTCATTATGCAGAAGGCAGGACTTAGGGAGCAGGAGATGGCACCTTCCTATGCATCGGGCCCTGGGTCTGAGCCCTAGCAGGACAGGGAGCTCTATGGGTGGTGGAGAAAGGTTATCATGTTTCTTCTGCCCCCCCCCCCCCACACACACACACCATATCACAGAGTGGAAAGATTAGGCCAAGGAGGCTGTTCAGTTCATTCCCTGGTGCCACATTAAGAGGTGGGAGGGGGTAGAGATTAAAAATAACAATGGTCATCGAAAGAACTCACATGGATAATGCACTGCTTTACTGTGTGCGCCACCCAGGTTCAAACCCAGGCCCCACTGACAACACTGAAGGAAGCTTTGATACTGCGGCTCTCGGTGCTCCCCTCTCCCCTCTCCCCTCTCCCCTCTCCCCTCTCCTCTCCCTCTCCCTTACTCCTTCTCTACCTCTATCTACAAAAACAAGGAAGGAAGGGAGGGAGGGAGGAAGGAAGGAAGGGAGGGAGGGAGGAAGGAAGGCGACAACAACTAGAGGCAGCATGCCTCCTCCTAGTGCACATGACAGAGATGTTCCACACAAGGAGCTGGGCTTGCAGGCTTCACTCTTAGCATCTGCTCTTTCCTTTGGGATCGAGAAAGTCATCCTGTTATATGGGCTCCTTGTGTGCCTTCCAGTCCCTCTTTGGCATGTGCCTGAGACCCAGAAGAGGAAGCTCACTGCTGCTGGTGGTTTCCTACAGGGCCACAAACCACAGAAAGGGCTTTGTCAGCAGTTCTGACTTCCCGACCCACAGCAAACACAGCCAGCCACAAAACTGTGGGTCTGCATGCTGTCAGAGGCGCAGTGGTTCCGAGAACCAAGGCTTGAGCTGGAACATGTACTTCCACCACAGCTGAGATGAGAAATGAAGGCAGAGGTTGGGCTTGCTGTTCCTGGCCACAGCTGTCACACCACCCCTTTCCAAAGCCAACCGACAACTTACACAGTTAGCTTTTTCTCCTCTAAATTCTGCCAGAAGGAGGTTTTTTTCAACCAGACTTGGCTGTGACATTGAAGTCAAATATATCTTTATTATTATTTGTTCCCTTTTTTGAGTAAGAAACATTCCCCTGAATCCCCTGTTAAGGACTGAACACCTAAAATTCCTTTCCCACGTCTTAGTTTGAGTAATGAAATGCCTTTTTCTCACTGGGTCTTACCAGACAGTGCAAGTCAATAATTGGATATAGATGTTTACACTTTTCCCTCCCAGAGGATTAGATAATTAGCTGCCTAAAAATCAATAGATTGCTATTCATTATCTCCAGTGGGCTATACCAACATCATCAATCTTCAAGAAATGACAACCACTGCCTAGTTGATAGCCAGAGTATCTGCTGGCTGGTCCTGGTGTAACTGTCTAGTAAGGAAACAGGCACAGATAAAAAGAGACTAAAGGGGAAGTCGGGTGGTAGCGCAGAGGGTTAAGCGTGCATGGTGCAAAGCGCAAGGACCAGCGTAACGATCCTGGTTCAAGCCCCTGGCTCACGTGCAGGGGAGTCGCTTCACAGGCGGTGAAGCAGGTCTGCAGGTATCTATCTTTCTCTCTCCCTCTCTGTCTTCCCCTCCTCTCTCCATTTCTCTCTGTCCTGTCCAACAACGATGACATCAATAACAACAATAATAACAACAACAATAAAAAACAACAAGGACAGCAAAAGGAAATAAATAAATAAATATTTTTTTTTAAAAAAGAGGCTAAAAGAAAAATCTCAGAAAGCATCACTGGCACTAGTCCTTGTTTACATAGCTTTACCCACAGTCCAAGTCTTACACAGTTGAAATGGACTTTAAAAAGGTCTACCATCTTCCATTACAAATCAAGGAGACCAGGGGCGAGGTGGTGGAGCACCTGGTTAATCACACACATTCGGGCGCACAAGGACCGAGTTCAAACCCCTGGTCCCCACCTGCAGGGGGAAAGCTTCATGAGCAGTGAAGCAGGGCTACAGGGGTGTGTGTGTGTGTGTCCTCTGTCTCCCCCTCACCTCTCAACTTCTTTCTGTCTCCAGCCAATCATAAATTAATTAATTAGTTAATTAATTAATTAAAAACAAATTAAGAAGACCACCACTGAGAGGGAAGAGAATCTGGAGAACACCTATGGAATTCAGCTGCCATTTCCCTTATCTGAGAGAGAAGAGGAAAAAGGAAGGACACTCAAGTTGTAATAGGTGTGGGTGTGGCTTAGAAAGGAAGTGAAAGCAGGGCCTTAGAAGTGAATAAAATGGGTACCAGCTTCCACACAGGGCCAGCCACTTTCACCTGGATGATGCATGTGCTGCTCTTGTGTATGGTTTTACATTTTCCTGATTGAAAGTTTAAAATATCGGGGAGAGGAAATCCTATGAGGAATACTTAGAGTTGGGGGGATAAAACTCTTTAATGATGGAACAAAAATCACTAATTTGAGCCTTATAAATGCAAAAAAAAAAAAAAGAAAAACAAGTTGGGAGTTGGGCGGTAGCGCAGCGGGTTAAGCGCAGGTGGCGCAAAGCACAAGGGCCAGTGTAAGGATCCCCGTGTGAGTCCCTGGCTCCCCTCCTGCAGGGGAGTCGCTTCACAGGCGGTGAAGCAAGTCTGCAGGTGTCTCTTTTTCTCTCCCCCTCTCTGTCTTCCCCTCCTCTCTCCATTTCTCTCTGTCCTATCCCACAATGACAACAACAATAACTACAACAATAAAACAATGGCAACAAAAGGGAATAAATAAATAAATGTTGAAAATAAATAAACAAACAAATAAATAAATAAGGGGTTGGGTGGTGACACACCTGGTTGAGTGCTTGTATTAAAATGCACAAGGACCTGGGTTCGAGCCCCCAGTCCCCACCTGCAAGGGGGGAAAGCTTCATGAGTGGTGAAGTAACGCTGCAGGTGTCTCTCTGTGTCTCGCCCTCTCTATCACCCCCTTCCCTCTTGATTTCTGGCTGTCTCTCTCCAATAAATAAAGATAATAAAAAAATATAAATATATAAATATTTTTTAAAAAAAGAAAAAAGAAGTCATGGGAAATCTACTCAGTGGAGTACTACTCGACAGTCAAAAAATTACTGTAATGTGTCCTTTGGGACTAAATGAATGGAACTGGCAGTGATTATGTTTAGTGAAGTAAGGAAATAAAGGACAACTTCAGGATGATTTGACTCCTAAGTGGAACATAGAGAATTGAAATACATGAACTTGAAAAAGGAAATATATATATATATAGTCAACCCATATCTATGACCTTGGGAGATCTATGGTGGTCTGGTTGGAGGGGGTGGGGCACATAGACCTTTGGTGGTGGGAGTGGTATGGGATTTCATATCCCTGTTATCTTATAATCTTGTAAATCAGTATTAAATTACTATAAAAATACATATATGTAATAAAATTGTGGAAAGGATTCTAAGCTCTAGCAATTTAGAACCTATTGAGAATAACTGTGAGACAATGTTGGAAAGAAAAACTATCTGGGTACCTGGCAGAGCTCACGAGCTGTGCTGTTTCCCTTTGCGATACCTTCTGTTCCTAAGGATGTTGGAGGAAGGCAAAGGCTTCTGTCCACTGGTGTAGAGGTCTTGGACACGCAGTTATTTTAGTATGGTGTAGTGAACCTGGCCAAGCATCTTTAAAATAATCGTATTGCTTACCTGCATCTTTATCTGTTGATCGGGAGACATATCTGCTTGTGTGCCATTGGCTCATGGCGATTCCCACCACTAGTTTCTCTGCTTTCTCACCGAAGCAGAACCCCAGTCCAGAAAACACTCAGGGAAATTGAGGACAATGTAGTCAGGACCTTGGGGCACAAGGAATCAGAGTCTTGACCAGAGCTGGTTTCAGTCACAAGTTTTTCCGGGGTCCAAAGTAGACATGGGGGGGGTCGCCAGCAATGGGGGGGTTGCTGTCACAGTGACACTCCCAGGCAGAAACAGAGCTGCATCTTCTGCAGGGTAGTGATAGTTAAGCCATTGCTGTGGAGTTCTAGGGGTCCTCTTGTGTGATGCTCCCAAGTTTGAGCTCAGACACTGTCTCACACTCACTATTTTTCATCTGGCATCAACAAAGCTCACCAAGGGGCACCCCAGTGAATTTTACAACCCCCAATTTAAAAAGTCACATCTGGGGAGTCGGGCGGTAGCACAGCAGGTAGCGCAAAGCCCAAGAACCGGCATAAGGATCCTGGTTTGAGCCCCAGGCTCCCCACCTGCAGGGGAGTCGCTTCACAAGTGGTGAAGCAGGTCTGCAGGTGTCTATCTTTCTCTCCCCCCTCTGTCTTCCCCAATGAAAAACAACAAGGGCAACAAAAGGGAAAATAAATAGATAAATATTTTTTAAAAATCACATCTGTTCTCTCTATTGAAGACCACATTTTACGAGTCAAAGAACACTGGACTCCAGTGATTAAAACTCCAAAGTCAGCTAAGGTGACCAAGAAAAACAGAGAGCCGGCCAAGTGGACCAGATGGCCAAAGGTAGGGCTCCTTCCTCTAGTGAGTGAATTAGTTGTTTTTGGTTGCTTGCAGGGAACCCAGTACCAAAGGATCTATGTGCAGAGCCCAGCTCAAATGACACCCCCCTCTCTGGGCTGCATTTGGGGTTTCCCAGTTGGAAGTAATCTCACGGACTTCTCTGAACTGCAGGGGCCTAGGCTTAGGGTGGTGAATGAGGACACTGACATGAGTCTCACTGGTTCCTTAGCTGCAAGCCTCTGCTGTGCAGGCAGGCACTATGCTGTTGACACCACTGCACTCCCCAGGGAGGTCAGTACCTTGCTCTGCCCTTGCAGTCTGATTAATGGAAAAACTATACGCCCTTAAAGAATATTGTTTGAGTCAATAAATGCAGCAAGCAAGTAGAAAGACCTAAAAAGACATCATAAAGTACCTAATCAAATAGTTTCTACTAGACCTAGATACCCTCCTCACCTACCTCCTATTACATGTCCCTCAATCACTCCAAAGCTAACCTTGTCAGACAAAGTAAGGACCACAAAAGCTAAATAAGGGCAAGAGACTGGCATACTTTAATGATGACTTTTTAGTCATTACCAGGCCACCCCATCACCTGGGACCCTATTCAGGGAGTCCTGGGATTCCCACACAGACATGATGGGCCTAGACCTCTTAACAGATCCCTCTCTCCACTGTCACTGGTCATCTCCATCAGGAACAACACAACGGACCCCTTTGTGGGCTCCTATAGGACCTTGCCCTCAACGTGCATCAACAATGATAGAGAATGTTCCATTCTCTGAAGGGAGGTTGGATAACATACTCTACCTTCCACCCGAAGAAGATGGGTCCTGAAATTAGTACAGCCTGGAATGTTCCTAGTCATGACCACAGAATGTGAGCTCGGACCTATAGGCATACAGAGGTTACATAGGCTTCTGTACTGAATATGAGCCCCAGATCAAACCGGTGGGGTTTACAGTTAACAATATTTATATACTTTTCCCATATTTGGGAGCTACTCTCGTTACTGGTCCAGCCTTCTAGTCCTTTTTTCCAACTATGACTCCATCTCCCCAGACAATAACCTGGGTCCACCTGCATATTAGCCGTCAGGTGCAGGCAAAAACTAGTAAAGCCATGGGCCCCTTGGAATAGACCTAAAACAGACCTATTAGCTATTTCCAAAACATAGACCCCAAATCTTCATCTGCAATATTCTTGCCTTTAGGTTCATGATTAGTCAACAGTTTGTTCTGCTTTATATCTTTTTTTAAATTTATTTATAAAAAGGAAACACTGACAAAACCATAGGATAAGAGGGGTACAACTCCACACAATTCCCACTACCAGAACTCCATATCCCATCCCCTCCCCTGATAGCTTTCCTATTCTTTAACCCTCTGGGAATATGGACCCAGGGTCATTGTGAGATGCAGAAGGTGGAAGGTCTGGCTTCTGTAATTGCTTCCCCGCTGAACATGGGCATTGACAGGTCGATCCATACTCCCAGCCTGCCTCTGTCTTTCCCTAGTGGGGTGGGACTCTGGGGAATCGGAGCTCTAGGACACACTGATGGGGTCGTCTGTCCAGGGAAATCTGTTTGGCATTATGCTAGCATCTGGCACCTGGTGGCTGAAAAGAGAGTTAACATATAAAGCCAAGCAAGTTGTTGACTAATCATGAACCTAAAGGCTGGAGTAGTGCAGATGAAGAGTTGGGGGGGGTCTCCATTTTGATAGTTAGTAGGCATATTTTAGTTATATTCCAAAGGGCCTGTGGCTATACTAGTTTTGGTTTTTTTTTCCCCTGAGCCTGAAATCTGATATGCAGGTGGATCCAAGTTATTGTCTGGGGTCTGCTTTATATCTTGAGAGCTTGTTTGGAGGTTCTAGCAGGGGAGCGCAGCTACTCATATACCCTCGACCGAAGACCGGTCCGTCTCTATTCGGGGAAGGCCGTCCTCTTCGACCGAGCGCACAGGTCAGCCAAAAAAAAACCTGGCGATGGGGTGACATGTCGCAGCCAGATCGCCCTCACATCCAATAGGGTCTGCTTTATATCTTAACTCTCTTCAGCCACCAGGTTTTAGATGCAACCATGATGCCAACCTGACTTTCCTGGGTAGACAACCTCACCAATGTGTCTTGGAGCCCCGCCTCCACAGATCCCTGCCCCACTAGGGAAAGAGAGAGATAGGCTGGGATTATGGATCCACCTGCCAATGCCCATGTTCAGCAGGGAAGCAATTACAGAAGCCAGACCTTCCACCTTCTGCACCCCACAATGATCCTGGGTCCATGCTCCCAGAGGGATAAAGAATAGGAAAGCAGGGGGCCGGGTGGTAGCACAGTGGGTTAAGCGCATGTGGTGCAAAGCGCAAGGACGGGCTGAAAGATCCCAGTTCTAGCCCCCAGCTCCCCCACCTGCAGGGGAGTCGCTTCACAGGCGGTGAAGCAGGTTTGCAAGTGTCTATCTTCTCCCCCCCCCCCGCCGTCTTCCCCTCCTCTCTCAATTTCTCTCTGTCCTATCCAACAACAACAATAATAGTAACAACAACGATAAGTGGTGAAGCAGGTCTGCAGGTGTCTTTCTTTCCCCCCTCTGTCTTCCCCTACTCTCTCCATTTCTCTCCGTCCTATCCAACAACAATGACATCAATAATAACTACAACAATAAAACAACAAGGGCAACAAAAGGGAATAAATAAATAAATATTTTAAAAAGATTAGGAAAGCTATCAGAGGAGGGGATGAGATACGGAACTCTGGTGGTGGAAACTGTGTGGAATTGTACCCCCTCTTATCCTATGGTCTTGTAAATATTTCCATTTTTGTAAATAAAAATTGTATAAATTATAAAAGAAATTTAACAAAAAAAATACTGTTAATGGTTTCAAGATGGCACTAGCAGAATGTGAAAGACAGCTCAAAGTTTTTCAAAACCAGGGACCCCATGCAGCTGTTCTGCTGGCACACCTCACAGCTGTGTTAGTGAGTGAGTGAATGAATGCATGCATGAATGAATGAGTAAATGAATGAATGAAGCAGTTATTCCCCTAGCCGCCCAAAGTCATCGTTTTTGGTTTTCTAGTCATATCTTGGGTTAAAGAGCAGCCAGCAACAACCAAAAATAGCCCCGCACTAGTCAGGAGCCAAGTTTCTTGACTCCTTGAGATTACATTTTGTCTCTTTGGCGTACTTGTTCATTGAAATGGTTGGGAGGAAAATTCCCTCATGTCCAGTAGTGGACACCTTTGTAGCTGAAGTGCACTTGGCACTGAAAAGTTCAGCTATCATGCAGTACCTATTGGCAGGTTCCTTGTACTGCCCCTTTGAAGCTTTTAGCTGTTTTAAGTCAGAGCAGCTTAAATATTTCAGCCGTTAATCAAGAACTGGTCATGATGTTGTGCCTTTGGGGACAAAATGGACAGAACTGGAAGTGATGCTGCTAAGTGAAGTAAGTCGGAAGTGAAAGACAGCTACCAGTGGGTTTCACTAAGATGTGGAATATAAATAACTAGAATCAGTGACCTTGCAAAAAATAATAACCAAGCTGATTGTTAGACTCAGTGAAAACTCTGAAGGCTACTGGGATGGACAGGGAGAGGGAGTGGGGCCGGAAGGAAGTCACGTCTTTGACATGATGGTAAGGGAACTGATGGTGGGTGTGGTGGATCTTAGAGGTGTCTCTACAGGTAAGAAATTGCTGTCCTCAAATGTAATAATATTGTAACCCAATGTTAATGAAATGTTTTAAAATACAAAAAAAATGGAACTGGTCATGGGATAAACTACACCGGTTTTTTTGTTTGTTTGTTTGTTTTTTGTTTTTTTTTTTAGAAAGAGATGCAGACAGAGAAAGACACAGAGAGAAACACCAGAGCACTGCTCAGATCTGGCTTATGGTGGTATGGGGGATTGAACCTGGGGCTTTAGAGCCTCAGTCATGAGAGTCTGTTTGCATAACCATTATGCTTTCTAACCCCACCCCAAACTACACCTTTAGAACCAGAGAGATAGCCCAGTTTCTGAGCACTGGACTTACATGACTGTTATTGCAGTGCTTGGATCTGTCTGCCTCGCTCTTAAAATAAATAAGTAAGTACATCTTAAAACTAAAAACAAAGAAACATTTTTTTAAATTTTTTTATATTTATTTTATTTATTTATTCCCTTTTGTTGCCATTGTTGTTTTATTGTTGTGGTTATTGTTGTTGTCGTTGTTGGATAGGACAGAGAGAAATGGAGAGAGGAGGGGAAGACAGAGAGGAGGAGAGAAGGACAGACACCTGCAGACCTGCTTCACCGCCTGGGAAGCGACTCCCCTGCAGGTGGGGAGCCGGGGTTCGAACCGGGATCCTTATGCCAGTCCTTGTGCTTTGTGCCACCTGCGCTTAGCCCGCTGCGCTACAGCCCGACTCCCACAAAGAAACATTTACAAACTACACTATTAGTAAAATACCAGGGGGGATGAGTGCACGCATGACCATGTTTAAGGACCCGGGTTCAAGCCCCTGCTCCTCACCTGCTGGGGGGATGCTTCTTGAGAGGTGCCACGGGGCTGCAGGTGTTTGTTTATCTGTGTTTCTCCCTCTCTATCCCCCTGCCCTCTCAATTTCTCTCTGTCCTATTACATAAAATAGGAAGAAAAAATGGCCACCGGGAGCGCTGGGTTTGTAGTCCTGGCAGAGTCCCAGCAAAAATGAATGAATGAATGAATGAATGAATGAATGAATGAATGAATGAATAAATAAATAAATAAATAAATAAATACCAATGTTTTCCCAGATTTCTCTAATGCCTTTGAAAACCAGTGTTTGGCCTCAGTGATTTTCTGTATTTGTTCTTCCTCACCAGTTCTTGGTATGATGTTTTGGTAACTTTTTCTTATTTAGTGACATAACCGTGTTAGAAAATGATAGGACTTCAGGGGTATCATTTCACACTCCTGTGTGTAAGTCAGTGCACCCACCATTGGTGTAAGAGCAAGGCCACAGGGTGTCATCGTTCAGGCTGGGTCTTGCAGACACCGTGTTCTTGAGTGAGGCTTGATTCTGCAAGTTTGTGAGTGGAGAGCTCTGCTAAAGGTCAATTTGGAAAAAAATCTGGCCTGGAAAAATTCAGCCGCTCGAAATGTGGTCTTGTCCAGATAGTGAGAAAATAATTGTCTCCAGGTTTGATGAAGGGTTTCTAGTGCTAACAATTTAGGATGAAATACAGCTGGTTTCAAATTCCACTGTCAACTCAGAATCAAGCTAATTTCGTGTGGTTTGGGATTTTGCAACAACTTTTTTTTTTTTTTTCGGCAGAGTACTTCTCAAGACTTTCTGTTCCAGAAACACCCTTGAGCTAAAGAGGGATGAGGGGACACCAACACACACACACACACACACACACACACACACACACACACACACACACACACACACACACCCTTCAAGTAGAAAACTTACTGGGCAGAGTTATTGATTCTCTCCCAACACTCACTCACTCACTCACTCACTCACTCACTCACTCACTCACTCTCTCTCTCTCTCCCTCTCTCCCAACACACACACATTCTCACCCAGCATGCACACGCACACGCACACGCACACGCACACACACACACACACACACCTTACTGGACAACGTTATTGATTCTCTCCCAGCAGAGGGCACTATTACACCTCCATCCTTTCTTTAAGGCCTCATAACTTAAGCAAACCCCTCAAAAGAGGTTCTTTAGCTCCTCAACCTGGATGCAGTTTCTCTGATAAAGGGTTGGGGACCAGCAAGAAAAAGGCTTTCCGGAGGCAGCTGCTTCTGCCGTTCTAAGGGCAACTCTCGGCAAGGGTTGCCATGGGGATTCATTCTCCTCGGAGAACTTAGTTGTGGTTTGAGCTGGGTCTCTGGCTGCTTAGTCTCCCTTTGTTCCTGTCCACTTTCTGAGCTAAAGGTCCGATTATCACAAGGGTTGTTTTCCTGCACAAACCCAGAAGCCAGTAATAAAAACTAGCATAAGATAAATCTCAGTTTTCTTCTTAAGGGCTGGCGTTCAACCACAGAAGAAAGTATTTCTGTTGCTTTCACGATGTTTGCTGAAAGAACTGGCTCATTTCTGTCTGACTGCTATTGTTGTTGTCTCCTATTGAAATGTTCACTTGTGTCCTTGGGGACTATTTAAAGATTCAGCACCTTCAGGTGATTAATAATAGATAAGTGATTAGTGTCACTGAATATTTATGTGTATTTAAAGGGATTTCTGAGGCGCCAGATCCACATTTGTTTCTCTACTTTGCTGTGTATTTATATGAGCTACGTGTACCTCGGTGAGGAAACTAGTGGGGTGGACCTTTTACATGACAAAGAATAGTAGCACTAGCTAGAACTTTAGAGAAATTGGCTTTCCCTGTCTCCACACTGGACAGGAAGCACCTCATCTCTGGTGTGATTCTTTTTTTTTTCTTTTTAAATATTTACTAATTTATTTATTTATTTTCTCTTTTGCTGCTCTTGTTGTTTTTCACTGTTGTTGATGTTGTCGTTGTTGGATAGGACAGAGAGAAATGGAGAGAGGAGGGGAAGACAGAGAGGGGGAGAGAAAGATAGACACCTGCAGACCTACTTCACTGCCTGTAAAGTGACTCCCCTATAGGTGGGGAGCCGGGGGCTCAAACTGGGATCCTTACACAGGTCCTTGGGCTTTGCACCACGTGCGCTTAACCCACTGTGCTACCACCCGACTCCCCTCTGGTGTGATTCTTATGCACGCACATACTTAGCACCAACGTGTATTTTTTTTCTAACCATACATTTACTTAGAAGTATAAGGAAATGGCCGGATAATTCTGTGGGTGACACTTTCCAAACGTTTCTGTGCATACCCTCTCCCCTTAGCAAGCTTGTGTCCCACAGAAGTCTTCTGCTTGGGATGCAGAACTGTGGTTTTGGCGTTCACTTTCAGCAAGAGTTGTTTCAAGGTGTAATCTCCTCTACCTAAATAAACAATGCATGGTTTTTGCTAGCATCGTCTGTCCTTTTGGGCCTTACAGTCCTTATATTCCAAGATGAACTTTGAGTGAGGGGATATTTGATCCTGGGCTCAGAGTGGCGATGGGAAATATTTGTCAGTTGACTCCCATTGCTGACGCATTAGCAAAGGGCATCTCTCTTTAGATCTGATAAGCCAGAAACTCAAAAAATGCTACTTTATGAATTGGCGTGTTTGAAATCTACAAGCCTTCCACATCTGTTACTACTCATCCCGGTGGACTCCGGATTAATGACTCTTATTTCACATTGTAGAAAGCTGTCCTTTAGTTCTGATTACAGAGAAGTCTGTCTGCTCACATGCACACATGTGCTGGGAAAAATATCCTACTTTAAGTAAGAAAACCTCCTACCTTAATTTTTTGACAATCAACTTTCTGATGATTAAATTAAATCATCTCTTGTATGGCTGCAATAGGTACAGCGGACAAAAGAAAGCACTATGTCTCGAGTAGAATGGAATTAGAGCAATAAACACACTTCTGAAATTGCTGTATTTTCTTGATAGACTTTTATTTTCTTTAAACAGAGCTTGGCATCCTATCACTAATTGCTCTAGTCGGTTTTCTTTCCTTTTGTCCGATGATATCGTTCCCTTATGTCGCCATCTTGGCAGGCTTCTTGGATGTAAAATCCAGACATGGCTTCATTTTCATTCTCTTGTTATTATGTTCAGAATCTTATAAACGAGACTATGGACATGTTACATGTCAGACTTTTATCCGTGACTATCTGGAAGCCTGGGCTACAGTTTAATAAACCATACTGTGAGCACAATTGAAACATGACCCAACTATGTTAGAATGTTCCAGATTCGATGAACAAAAATAGATCACACATGAATTTTAAAGAGTTTATGCTAGTGGAGGGAATGGGGATATAGAGCTCTGGTGGTGGGAACGGTAAGGAATTGTGTACAAGGACCCGGGTTCAAGCCCCTGGTTCCCACCGGCAGGGGGAAGTTTCACAAGTGGTGAAGCAGGGCTACAGCTGTCTCTCTGTCTCTTTTTATCTCTCCTTCCCCTCTCAATTTCTCTCTGTCTCTATCCAATAATGAATAAATAAATATTTAAAAAATTAATAAAATAAAATAGTCTGTACTAATTCTCCACAAGATCAGCAACTGTCAAAGAAGAATCTGCAGTATTTTGTTTTATTTTTTTTAAGAAAAGGCCGGGGAAAGCTCGTAAGATGCCTCGTCTACCAAACACACCACCCAGGTTAGAGCCGCCCCACTCGACACTGGAGGCCCACCACACACCTGTCTCTGTCTCTCTGTCGACACTGGAGGCCCACCACACACCTGTCTCTGTCTCTCTGTCTATATGGTGCAGGTTTCAAGTGTGCATCATTGAAAAATAACGTGGGAGTCGGGCAGTAGTGCAGCGGGTTAAGCGCAGGTGGCGCAAAGCGCAAGGACCAGCTGAAGGATCCTGGTTGGTTTGAGCCCCTGGCTCCCCACCTGCAGGGGAGTCGCTTCCCAGGTGGTGAAGCAAGTCTGCAGGTGTCTCTCTTTCTCTCCCCCTCTGTCTTCCTCTCCTCTTTCCATTTCTCTCTGTCCTATCCAACAACGATGACAACAATAATAACTATAACAATAAAACAACAAGGTCAACAAAAGGGAATAAATAAGTAAAATAAATATTTTAAAAAAAAAGAAAAATAACACGTGTGCTTATTTTTCCTAACTTCCCCACACTCCCTGGATTTCCCCCAGAAAAGGGATTCTAGATCTGAACTGGTCAGTCTTCCAGGATCATCAGCCCATGACTCTGGAGTTTCGGAAAGCCTTTGGTGCCCACTCACCTTCAACTGAAAGGCTGGGTAGAAACTCTTAAAACTAGCTAATGACTATCATATTGTCGGTAGGATTGCAAATAAATGCGTGTTTTAAGGAAATCATCTCATCTTATAAACATGTGTATATATATATATATATATATATATATATATATATATATATGGTATTACTAGCCAATCCTACGTCTAGAAATTTACCTTAAAGAAAGAATTGGACTAATTTGCTAATATGAATATTAAATGATGTTTATAAGAATCTATATTAGAGCTACAATATTATAAATAAGCTTAAGGATCAAGAAAAGCAGATTGATTGAACTAGCACATGGTACATATCTATACAGTGGAAGAGTATATAGTAGTTAAAAATAATGCCGGCAGATCTTTGCCAATATGTTCTTTCATGTCTTTTATAGTTTCAGGTCTAATATCCAGATCATTAATTCATTTTGGGCTAATATTTGTTCATAGTTTCATTTTTTTTTATCTTTATTTTTTGGATAGAGACGCCAGAAATTGAAAGGGTAAGGGGAGATAGAGAAAGAGAGAGACAGAGAGATAGAGAGACACCTGCAGCACTGCTTCACTGCTTGTGAAGCTTTCCCCCTGCAGGTGGGGACTGGGGGCTCGAACCTTGGTCCTTACACACAGTAACATGTGTGCTCAACCAAGTGCGCCACCACCTGGCCCCATAGTTTCATTTTTCTACATGTGGCGGTCCAGTTCTACCAGCACCATCTGTTGAAGAGACCTTCTTTTTCCCACTGGCCAGTTTTGGCCTCTTTGCCATATATTAGATGCCTATACAAGGGTGGGTTTAATTTCTGGACTCTATCCTGTTCACAGTTCAGGTCTTCATTTTTCTTTCTGTGGTTCCACATGAATTTTTTTAAAGCAAATCCTTACTCTCTGGTATAACTAGCTGTTCCATCTTCATATTGTTTCTTTTTAGTCTTGGGATCAGCCACTCTCCCAAAAATCCCTAATTCTAGTTAAAAAAAGGTATTTAGAAAACAACCTTGGAGCTTTACGAGTGTACACTCTTGGGTCATTGCATACTTTAGTGACTGGATGTATTTACACAATCAATTTAGGGGCAAGGGTCATTTTGATAGATATTACAAATGATCACACTAGTTTATATGATGAAAGGCGCTATTCTGAGGAACTTATGATTGTAACCTTGTGTATTGTGGAAATGTTATAAAGGGATGTATTTCTTCATTAACATTTTGCTGTGTTAAAAATTCCACATGGAGTCAGGCGGTAGTGCAGCGGGTTAAGCGCAGGTGGCGCAAAGCACAAGGACCGGCATAAGGATCCCAGTTCGAGCCCCCGGCTCCCCACCTTCAGGGGAGTCGCTTCACAGGTGGTGAAGCAGGTCTGCAGGTCTGCAGGTGTCTCTTTCTCTCCCCCTGTCTGTCCTCCCCTTCTCTCTCCATTTCTCTCTGTCCAATCCAACAACAATATCAACAACAACAACTACAACAATAAAAAAAATTCCACATGAATTCTTAGATAAGTTATCCAATTACCTTAACTCACATGTAGAATATAGAAAATTGAAACACATGAACTTGGAAAAAAAAGTAGTCAACTCATATCTAAGAACTTGGGAGAACTATGGTGGTTATTGTTGGGGTATCAGGGGAACAGAATTTTCGTGGTGGGAGAGCTATAGAATTAGATCCCTATTATCTTATAATCTTGTAAATCACTACTAAGTCACTAATAAAACACAGATAAAATAATGCTGATAATATTAAAATGGCAGGTTATAGAGTGCTATATATATTATAGAATAATATTTCTTATGTGTGTAAAGCTGGGATCTTGCAGGTACATGATTTCACCATTCCAGCATTCTTATTTTTTCTTCAAATAGAGAGACTGAGAGGGGTGCCCCCTCTCTCTCCCTCTCTCTCTCTCTCTCTCCCTCCCTCCCTCCCTCCCTCTCTCTCTTTCTGCCTAGGTGGACCAGTCATCATGTGAGTAAAGGTTTCTCAGACTCTCTCTCTCTCTCTCTCTCTCTCTCTCTCTCTGGCCCATGTGTACTCCAACATGAAGGTGTTCTCAGTTTTCCTGGATAAAGTTTAAAATTCCTGAGAGAGGGGCCAGATGGTGGTGCACCTGATTGAGCGCACATGTTATAATACACAAGGACCCAGGTTCGAGTCCCCGGTCCCCACCTTCAGGGGGAAAGCTTCATGAGTAGTGAGGCAGTGCTGTGGGTGTTTCTCTGTCTCTCTCCCTCTCTATCCCTCCCTTCCCTCTTGATTTATGGCTGTCTCTATCCAATAAATAAATAAAGATAATTTTTTAATTAAAAAATCCTGAGAGAGAGAGTGACAGACATCACATCACTGAAGCTTCCAAAACATCACCCATGGGACTAGTGCTAAACCTGGACCATGTACATAGCAATGCAGGCGCCCTACCCAGTGAGCTATCTTTCCAGCCCTAGAATAATCCCACGTAAAGGGTAGGTTATGTTGTTATATTTAAACAATGAAAATGCTGGCAGTTTACATAAACTGCTAATGCTGGCTGATTTGGGGGAGGTAGCATAGCTCATTAAGTTGTTTTTTTGATTTACTTCCCAGGATTCTCTTAAAATTCAGCAAAGACTTTGGATTACTTGCATAACTTTAAAAGAAGAAAAAAAATTTTGAAAAATAATGCATTTATCTTGGTCACTAACCCATTAAATACAGTAACAACCTTCTTTCGAAGATATATTTATTTATGTGGGAGGCGGGCGGGAGAGAGAGAAGGTGAAGAAGAGGAGGAGGAAGAGGAGGACCCAGGATTGAACTTTGGACCTTGTGTTCCACTGTCCAATGCCTTATCCACTGCACTACCTCCCAGGCTGCCAGTAGCAGCCTTTCACCAAGAATTAGTTTAAGGACTAGAGCATTTTTTGGCTATGGCATTTGACTATATGCAGGTTTAGATAGCAAAGACATCATTGTTGCTCCAGAGCTTATGCACTTCTTAATTCACAAAGCCTTCTAAGTCCACGATTATGAAATGTATTACTGAATATAGTACAGTTTCATCTTAGCACCTGAGAAAGAAGACAAGTTGAACATTTCTTATTTGAGTGTTACTTCTGGGCGGAATGTGTCGGTGGACAGAGAGAAGGAGCCCTGCATCTTGCATTGCTGCTGTGCAGAGCAGGAAATCCTGCAGCCCCCTAAGCCCATTCCCAGCCTAGGGCTCTGGCAGCCTGCAGACCACCCCACCTGGGAGCGCCACCTGATTTCCTGCCCCAGGAATTCTCATCCCTAGAGGTACTTTCCACACCTGTCCTAACAATGGCCCGTGAGTGCTGGACCGCCAGGTAGCCTCTTCCCCCAAGAACTCCAGACACACAATCTTCCCCAATGGTTAGCCCCATAAATTCAGAGTGGTTCAGTTGCGCTGTCTCATTTAAAAGTGAATAATCACGTAAAGGGGGTGGGGGGCACTCTTTGTCTTCCCCTCTCCCCGCGGCTGCTCCCACTCCCTCCTCCAGCCTTCTCCAGACCTATGGGCTTCTCCGCTTTCTCTCCCAAAGTTTGTCTTTGGCAGCAGAATCCGCATAGCAGTTAAAGATGAGCATGCTATGTGAAAGGCAAACACGACACGTTTACCTGTCACGAGAGGATTCCGGCTTCCAGACTCCATGCCGACCGAGTCTGTGCAGAGCTCCCAAGCAAAGCCCTGGTGAGCGCTAATAAGGAGCATGTGGGTTCTGCGCCACGTAAGTGAATCCACTTGTGTAAATTTGCACTCGAGGTTAAATTGCAGTGGGTGACAACTCTGATGGTGGTCAAAATTTGTTAACTGCCTCTGGCTGCCGTCACTCAAAAGAATTTCCCTCCACTTTCAAAATCTTGTCAAGTCACCAAATTCTTTCGTAGACAAATGAGCCAGAAAGGGCAACATTCAAACCTGCCTGAAGCCTGCTGTTCTGTTTCTCTAGATAGTAAGTAGGCCTCCCAACTCTCAGCCAGGCAGTCCACTGCACCTCTGAGCCCTCTGATGATGGAAATAGAAAGATACTCTGACACCTGAAGCCAGTGGTGGATTGCCCTTGTTAGTGATTACTATTTTTCCATCCAGTTTGTTGTAGAGTTTCTCAGCAACACATACCAGACATTTTTAAAAAATATTTATTTCCTTATTTATGTTTATGGGGGGCACGCAGCAGAGCACTACTCAGTTCTGACCTATGTGGTGCCAGGGATCGAACTGGGGCCCCAGGGACCCCAAGGCAGACAAGTCTTTTGCTCTACCGCGGAGCTGTCTCTCCAGTCCCCACACTTTACTTTTTATACACAGGAGATGTTCCTAGAAGCAGAACGTTTAAGGCTAAACATTAAGACATTACCATTTTGTCAGTCAGAAATGGTCAGCGAAGCCTGGTTTTATATTGCTTAACCTAAGTAGGTGAAAATAATGTTTATAGATCAAAATGGTTTTAATTAGCTTTGGGGAAAAGCCACTAGTTAATTTTTGTTTTGTTTTGTTTTGTTTTGTTTTTTGCCTCCAGGGTTTTCACTGGGGCTCGGTGACTGCACTAGGAATCCACTGCTCCTGGCCGCCATTTTCTCCTTTTTTGTTGTAGTTAAATGTATTTTATAATGACTGTATGTCCGGTGAAGTGGGGAGTCCCTTTGTCATCGAATTGACCCCTCTGCTTTCACATTCTCCATCCTTCCTACAGGGCAGACTATTGTCTGAGAAACAGCTGCTTACAGAAAGGAAAAGCCAGTCCTTGGTCCTCTGTTCAAGAGAGCCTGGCAGGAAAGCCCTCCCTCCCTCCCTCCCTCCCTCCCTCCCTCCCTCCCCAAACCCTCAGGACTGCTCTGGAGAAGTCAGCCTCTGTCGCTGCTCTTTCTTCTTGTTCTGCCCAGGAATTTCTCTTTTCTCTCTAATTAAAGTCAAGTAGTTTAAGGAGAAATTAAGCGCTGTGTGCTTTAATGTGGAAGTGACTTCTGTTCGTTTCCTTTTATTTACTGGCCTGCTAAGCAGCATCCTCCGCTCCAGACTCCATCCAGCTTGGAAGGAACTGAGCTGTACCCCCAATTATGCAGAAGCCACCTTGACAGCTTAAGAGGAGGAATTCTTTTGTTGTCATTCAGTTCATTCTCTTTTCATTGAACTGCTTAAAGATGACATTTTTTTTTTACCTGTGAACCACCAGATTCTTTTTACTCCCCTAAACAAAATGCATTTTATAGAAGATCCATTTAAAAAAAAAACTAACAAATGTTAACGTGTTGGCATACAATGCCCAAGCATTCGTTCTTGTGGTTTGAATAAAGACCAGGAGAATAGAATCTGATATCTTCTTTTTAAAAAATATTTATTTATTTATTTTTCCCTTTTGTTGCCTTTGTTGTATTATTGTTATATTATTATTGTTGTTGTTATTCATGTTGTCGTTGTTCGATAGGACTGAGAGAAATGGAGAGAGAAGGGGAAGACAGAGAGGGGGAGAGAAAGATAAGACACCTGCAGACCTGCTTCACCGCCTGTGAAGCGACTCCCCTGCAGATGGGCAGCCCGGGGCTCCAACTGGGATCCTTACTCCTTGTGCTTCGCACCATGCACCACGTACACTTAACCTGCTGTGCTACTGCCTGACTCCCTGATATCTTCTATAGCAGAACAATGACCAGATGATTTCTACTGAGCATTTCCCTATTAGCTGATTTATGTCTCTTTATTCAGTAGTAAGTCTTGGCATTGAAAAATTCATTCACATAGCTCTAGCGACACAGTGCACTTATTTAAACCACACCTGACTAGTGAGGAATAAATAATCTCCACCAAACCGTGTTGATTTCCCAAAGGGAATATTAAATGCTAAATAACTTCCACAGGTTGGATACAGTCCTGTCTCTGCCTTCATTTTTGACCTAATCCAAAATGATGACATGTAGCTAGCTTATTTTTAATAATTCACACAATGTGAGCAAAAGAAAATATTACACCACTGCTGGAGGATGTGAACTTGTACTGCTTAGAACATCCTTCTTCTCTTAAGGAATGATAATGGATTGACCATACCAGGATGTCTGCTAGGGATTAAGGATATGTCTATTCATAATGGGGCTGTAAATTAGCATACTAGCTAATTTTCCAGGTATGAAATTCACATGTAGCACAAAGTCCTTGGGAAGACCGTGGCTTACACATCTTTCATTCATCCTCATAGAGTCACTAAAAGGTATGCAAAATTCTAATTATATTAATCAGAATAATAGACAGTATCTGGCTCTTGAGCCATGAAAATGACTTGGACTATATTGGCAAAGTATGGTTAGATGTCCAAACAAGTCTTTCCCTCCAGAGGCTGTAGCTGGTCTCCATTTCCTAGCCTCCCTTGTAGTCAGCAGTAGTCACTGAGACCTGAGTTCTCACCAAAGGGAAACCAGAATGCTAGTCTTGGTTTGTAAAGCCTCCACCGCAATATGTGCACTCCTTCTTCTTCCTTTCAGTGAAGGAGGGGAGATTTAACTCCAAGCACTCAACGGAAATCAGAGCCATGAGATCATGGAATTTGGGTCCCTGTGTAGAGAGGGGACTTCTGAGAACAACAACAGAACCAGAGTTCTCCATGGTGGCTATTGGGTAAACAAGAAACAAATCATCGTGTGATTGTTTTCAAATGTAATAGTTAATGTACCACCACTCATACCGCCAACAACTGGGAAATACTGTGGAAAACCTGGAAATATTGACCCTAGCAACTCTTAATTCGAGACTCCCGGGACTCAAAAACTTTCCTCTTCCCCCAATTATATCACTAGAACGCTGATTAGTCCCAACTGTTGTCTGAGTCTTTAAGTGTCTTTAAATCCCTTTACATTTCTTTTGAAAACATAGCAACTTACGTTACACGCTGTTTCCGGTAAACTGACTATAAAACATATTTCTATAAAGTGAATTTGATTGACTGCCTTTTCTAAACTAGAGATTATTACTTGAAGAAAGCATTCAATAAAATAACATAAGCATTCTTGTCACGTGGTAACCACATGCCAGTCTTTCCATTGTGGCAAATAACTGTTTCAAAAGAACCTCTGGCTGTGTAGACATTCCCTAATTCTTTAGGTGTACTTTATTCTTATTCTTATTCTTTACTACTACTACTACTATACCAGAATCCACTGCTCAGCTTTGGCTTATGGTGGTGTAGGGGATTGAACCTGGGACCTTGGAACAAGAGTCTCTTTGCATGACCATTAAGCTATCTGCCCCCACCGCCATATGTCTCTTAATACTGTGTTAAGTCATAAGTCTCTTAATACTGCAGGCAGGGGGGTCGCTTCACAGGCGGTGAAGCAGGTCTGCAGGAGTCTTTCTCTCCCCCTCTCTGTCTTCCCCTCCTCTCTCCATTTCTCTCTGTCCTATCCAACAACGATGACATCAATAACTACAAAAATAAAACACAAGGGCAACAAAAGGAAATAAATAATTAAATATTTTTTAAAAAACAAATTTATTCACTGAGATATACTTTTCATAACTCTCAATTTTTAAGCTGTAAAAGGTCACCCTAGCGTGCTATAAAGCATATATTGATTTCATAGTAACAAAGGGATTCAGCAAAGCCTCAGATTTCCTATTGAAACTTATCCAACATCCATCTAATGCTTAACAAGACTCAGCAAATTAAACTTAACAGTGTTTTGAGAATCAAAGCAAAATAAAATCATAAAGAAGGCTAGGTGATTATTATCTTTCTGATTTCTCCTTTCTTTCATTCTTTCAGTTGAATACTTTTCAGTTTGTCTTTTTCCCAGGAAGTTGGTGGGTACATTGGCATTTCATACTGTTGTAACTTTTTTTTTGCTTGTTTTTTAAATTTTTAAAAAAATATTTATTTATTCACTTTTGTTGCCCTTGTTTTATTGTTGTAGTTATTATTGTTGTCGTCGTTGTTGGCTAGGACAGAGAGAAATGGAGAATGGAGGGGAAGACAGAGGGGGAGAGAAAGATAGACACCTGCAGACCTGCTTCACCGCTTTGTGAAGCGGCTCCCCTGGCTCCAACTGGGATCCTTAAGCTGCCGGGTCCTTGCGCTCGCACCACGTGTGCTTCACCTGCTGCGCTACCGCCCAACTCCCACTGTTGTAACTTTTATGCATACTCACAGACTGTGTCAACTTGATGGAGCTATGTTGGCATCACAGAAGTAAATCCTAACAATATTTAGAAGAGTCTGGAGGCTCCTAAAGTCCACAGAGGTAGAGCTGTTGCTCGTGGCAGTAATAAGAGGCCATTCTTCTTAAAATATTTTAGACAGAAACAAGAAGGCGGAGAGAAGGAGGGAAAGAAACCACAGCACTGAAGCTCGCTTCAGTGCAGTGTGGGCTCAGCTGCACCTGGGTCGCACATATGGCAAAGCAGCACACTATCCAAGGGAGTTATCTTTGCCAGCTCTGTGGGAGGCCATTTTGAATATGGCTGTTCCCATCCTCGCTAACAACCACCACACCCAGCAGTGTAGTAGTAGGCTCTGAGCTCTAGCTGGACTCTGTTTTTCTTTGTTTTTGTTTTTTAAGAATTTATTTATTTATATATTTATCCATGAGAAAGATAGGAGAGCGAGAAAGAACCGGACATCACTCTGGTACATATGCTGCCAGAGATTGAACTCAGGACCTCATGCTTGAGAGTTCAATGCTTTATCCACTATGCCACCTCCTGGACCACCTTTTTTTTTTTCTTTTGCCTCCAGGGTTATCACTGGGGCTCAGTGCCTACACTACAAATCCACTGTTCCTGGTGGCCATTTTTTCCCACTTTGTTGGATAGAACAGAGATAAACTGAGAAGGGAGAGTAAGATAAAAAGGGGGAGAGAATGACACCTGTAGACCTGCTTCTCTGCTTGTGAAACAGCCCTGGTGCAGATGGGGAGCCGGGGGCTCAAAGCGTGATCCTTGCGCTGGTCCTTGTGCTTCCCACTATGTGCGCTTAACCTGGTGCACCACAGTCTGGCCCCCAGGACTCTTTCTTTAGAAAAAAATCATAAGGAAACTTTGACCTGCTATTGATAATAATAAGTAAAGCTTAGAGGTAAGTGCATCTTTAAAACTGTCACAAGTAGAAAAAAGAAAGTATAAGCAGTTGGGAAAGACTTTGTGACCACTTCAAAACGTGAAGGGACTGAGGGAATTGTTGCTGTGCTTAGAGGAGCATGTATTTACATTTTCTCTTTCTGTGAAACTAACACTATGTGGTTTGGATGCAACAGGCAATAATTAATCTATCGACAACAACAACAACAAAAATCTTACCAGTTCTCCAAAATATATACAAACAATGTTTTGACAATATATTTCTGTTAATGGTTTGTCAACGACTGCCACCTCTCCAGATTCAAAGGAGGCCTCGAAACTTTACATCAGGCTCAACCTGACGCTATTGACTGGCTACGGAAGAAGGGCAAAGGCTAGAAGAAGATTAGTAATAAATCTCACTCCCATTTACCAGACCTTAGAAATGAGATTTTTTAAAAAAAACTGGCATTTTATCTTTATGTATTGATTTTAAAAGGAAAAAACTATTTTGAGCCCACCAAAGAAAAAGAAGAAGCCATTATGACCAACATCTTGTTTTAAGTCCTTCCTCCTTCTCTCCTTTTTAATTCTCCCTGCCTCTCTCAAAGGTGAAAATGGGGGAGTCAGGCAGTAGCACAGCGGGTTAAGCACACATGGCACAAAGCGCAAGGACTGGCATAAGGGTCCCAGTTCGAGCCCCCGGCTCCCCACCTGCAGGGGAGTCACTTTACAGGCGGTGAAGCAGGTCTGCAGGTGTCTATCTTTCTCTCTTCCTCTCTGTCTTCCCTTCCTCTCTGCATTTCTCTCTGTTCTATCCAACAATGACGACAATAATAATAACGACAACAATAAAACAGTTAGGGCAACAAAAGGGAAGAAATAAATAAATACTTTTTAAAAATTAAAAAAAAATTTAAGTGAAAATGGTTGGGGTGTTTTGTATCAAAAGTTATAAAATAATCCTCAGTAATCACTTTTAACCATATTTCTTACAGTGAATTGTTTCAGATACCCCTCCACTGTGGGTCATATAAATTGAGGAAACACTTGAACAAAGATATACAAGGGTTTTTATACAGCATCTCTTACAAGCTGTCAGAGTGCAAACTTTCTTGGTCTTTCAACGTTCTTAGTGAAAAGCATCTCAAGGAAAGCTTCCATAGAAGCTGCTACATGTAGCAAAGGCTGTATGGCAACTCTTTCTACCCTCCAGCTGACTTCTATACTCAGATATCAAGGATGTCTGATCACTGTGCATAAAATAGAGGTATAATTACAGATAAATGATGCAGATAAATAAACATATCAGTTCTAGATGGATATAGCTCCTAGAATATATAATCACATCTAGGAAGGCCTATTCCTTTTACTGAAAGTGATTGTATAACTTTTCTAGCTCTCAGATAAAGGAAAGTACAAGTACAGATCTGATAGTATACATGCATTTTTTATGTTAAGTGAAGCTTTAACGATTATTTTTATATTACAAAACTCTCTGCGAGTATAACATCTTGAGGATACTACTGTTATCTTTCGTGAACTTCTTTCTAGAATATTGCAATTATCACTTGAAACTGGTGGAAGGCAGGAAGTAGACTATAGCTAACAAGTTGAGTGAAATGGTGTGTGTAATAGCTTTTGGGAAAATAGTTGTGAAGATCCAGGAAGCCATCAGAGTCCTTGTTGAATTATTCATTTATTCAGCAGATAGTGAGGACAAGTTTCTATATGCCATGTTCTGGTCCAGGTGCTAGAGATGAGGAGACGAGGGGCTTGTGTGTGTCCATCTGTCTGTCCCCTTGTAGGACTGTTATCTCAAGGACGGGAAAGTTGGTAGATAGAACAAATGTGTAAGTGTCGCATGATGGTTGGTAAGTGTGCGATGTTTGAAGGAAAATAAAACAAGGGGAAAGTTTATCCTTTCTTTATGTCCATTCCTCCATAATCCCTTCCCATCTTTTCTTCTTCGCTTCCTCCACCCTCGCTCCATCCTTGACTACCTTCCTTTGTTTAGCTCTTAATGGGGCTGTATCACACTGAGCTGAATGGTGATTACAAGGTGTCCCACTGTAGCAAGAAGCTGAGAGATCTTAGAATGAGGAGGTGACCATTGTAGCTGCGGACCTTTCCTGGAGCTTCAGTCACAGACCTTGGAATGAGAAGTTCCCAACAGAAACAAGATGTGGCTAAGCCACAGCAACAATACGGCCTGTTACACAATCCCACCCCCCACCCAACCACCCAACTCCCTTCTTCACCAGGAATAAAAGCCTCTTGGTCTGTTGGTTATGGTACCAGCCTGGACTCTCGTTGACTGGTACTGGTCTGACTTCCTTGTCTGCCGGTCACTCTCAGCTTTCCTCCAGTAAACCTGCCTTGACTCTCAGAGATGTGTGTCTCTGTCTCTCTCTTTCTCTGTGTCTCAACCCCTGGTACTTTTT